>NC_069502.1:533465443-533765443 GCF_027579735.1 Bombina bombina | reverse complement strand
TTTTTTTTTCTGATACAAGAACCCTCGAAAGTCCTGCTACAATTATTAAAAATAAGCTCTTGAAATTTTGTAAAAGGTTATTTTACAAAAAGTTTTAGGTAATTTTGTCTTTGGAAGTGGGGCTATACCATACAATCTTTGCCAGTGCGTTTGTATAAAAATAAGAGACTATGGGGGGCTGACCATACCTCTGATGATGTGACCAATAGTGTTGCAAAACACACGCCCCCACCCTCTGTGATGTTTTTCGCATGTCTAGCAACCAGCTTAGTGCACTTACAAGAGGCTTCTTTTTATTTCTTGCTTGTTTTTAATATTTTCTTTCTTTGAAACGTTGACTACTAGACCTAGAAAAATTATGGCCTGCAAATGCAATAGTTTTTTTTTATGAGCACAGTGTTACAAGTGTTACAAAGCTCTCACTCCACAATCTCCACTGTAAGCTGCAGTGTTATAAGGAGTTGTAGTTCCTACCAGAGCGCTGGTCTGTCTGCATGAACCCTGTGCTGAGGCCAGAAAATGAGCAGACATTGAAGAGGCGGTTCTGGTAGTTCATGTAAAAACCAGCAACCCTGCCATGTGGCATAACTCTGCTCTGTTAATACTTACACTATCTCTGATTTCTCCCAGTTCACCTTTAAATGCCCCTAGTGCCCAATGCAGTTGCCCAGCATGCCCGCCCCTAAAAACGGCTCTGGCTCACAAGCCTACATATGTATGCTCTCATACTATGGATACCAAGAGAACAATTTAATGATTTTTTTTTTTTTTTGGACACTATGGGGTAGAGTCAATGCTGCTTATTCCGTGCAAGCCTTCAGTCTCGTCGGAATCAGGAGTTAAGAAGCAGCGGTCATAAGACCACTGCTCTCTAACTTGTCCGCTACCTCTGAAGTGGGGGACAGCAATCGTTCCGATCCAATACGATGATAGACACCCCCTGCTAGTGGTTGATTGGCCACGAATGTGCAGGTGGCAGCATTGCAACATGTGCAGGAGGCAGCATTGCATTAGCATTTCACTAAAAATGCTTGTGCAATGATAAATGCTGACAGCGTATGATCTACAACGGATCATGTCTGCCCGCACATTAATAAATCGGCCACTATATCTGAATATTTTTTTTAGTATTTTAATTTAGTGCAACATTTGCTATATCTGTTTTTAAAAACATTTCTGTATTTAATTTACCATTATTATATTGAAATTTTGATTTTCAAATGATTAGATTAGGCTCTTTATGAATATAATTTGCTTCAGATGTTCCCAGTAATAAGACAGATAACACACCTGGCCTTCCAACTGACCTGGCAGGCCTGGGTGTGATGTGGGCGGGGCCGCCGTGGGTAGAGAGCACAAAAGAGAGGGGGAGAGAGCGCAAAAAAGAGAGGGGGGAGAGAGCACAAAAAAAGAGAGGGGGAGAGAGCACAAAAGAGAAGGTGGAGAGAGCACAAAAGAGAGAGGGGGAGAGAGCACAAGAAAGAGGGGGGATAGAGCACAAAAGAGAGGGGGGAGAGAGCACAAAAGAGAGGGGGAGAGAACACAAAAGAGAGGGGGAGAGAGCACAAAAGAGAGGGGGGAGAGAGCACAAAAGAGAGGGGGGAGAGCGCACAAAAGAGAGGTGGAGAGAGCACAAAAGAGAGGGGGAGAGAGCACAAAAGAGGGGGGAGAGAGCACAAAAGAGAGGGGGAGAGAGCACAAAAGAGAGGGGAGAGAGCACAAAACAGAGGGGGAGAGAGCACAAAAGAGAGGGGCAGAGAGCACAAAACAGAGAGGGGGGAGAGAGCACAAAAGAGAGGGGGGAGAGAGCACAAAAGAGTGGGGGGAGAGAGCACAAAAGAGAGGGGAGAGAGCACAAAAGAGAGGGGGGAGAGAGCACAAAAGAGAGGAGGAGAGAGCGCAAAAGAGAGGGGATAGATCGCAAAAAAGAGGGGGAGAGAGCGCAAATGAGAGGGGGAAAGAGCGCAAAAGAGAGGGGGAGACAGCGCAAAAGAGAGGGGGAGAGAGAGAGCAAAGGAGAGGGGGACAGAGAGACCAAAAGAGAGGGGGAAGAGAGAGAGCAAAATAGAGGGGGGAGAGAGAGAGCAAAAGAGAGGGGGGGAGAGAGAGAGCAAAAGAGAGGGGGGGAGAGAGAGCAAAAGAGAGGGGGGAGAGAGAGTAAAAGAGAGGGGGGAGAAAGAGAGCAAAAAAGAGGGGAGAAAGAGAGATTAAAAGAGAGGGGGGATAGAGAGAGAGCAAGGGGTGGGACTGCTGTACTGCAAAAAATGGCCGTGTACACGGACTTTAGGACTAGTAGAATATATTTTAATTCAAAGAACAGTTTGTAAAATTCAAAATCATCTCTGAATAGTAAGGTAATCACACCTTCTGGCTATTTTAAAATTACTTGAAGACACCAGTGATTCTACCGGGGGCACATGGGAGTTCAAAATCACCTCAGTCTTTTTGTTTGCACACCAGTTGTACTCATTGGGCTGGAGGGGGGAGGATAACAATTAACCGTCTTCCACCGTCCCTTCCTGCCTAGATACACCCCTGAACCACCAAGAGGTAACCATAAATTGCCCAACTATGCCCACAGCAAATCCAGCAATGCCAGCTAAGCACTTACAGCTCCCCCTCTATGATTATGGCATCACCCATAACACATTTGATGGCAGTGTTCCATGCTGGCTGACACTATATGTACTTTTTAAATTACAATTGCATGTTCCTTCTATTTTGAACTGAGCTCAATAAATAATAATTTTTATCTGCCAAACTGGTGCTTGTCTGGACTTTAATTGTTTGTATGAAGCATCAGATTTAATGTTCTGTTATGCATTTTATGTACTTCTAAAAAACAACAGAAAACCCAGCAATAACCCACCTATCACAGACCTTTCAATTATTATTTTTTTCATTTGTTGCTTGATGGCACCCATATACATTGCATGTATACATTTTGTGGCCATTCCTTGACTATTTTTCTAACGCTAGCTCTGACCCCACATTCCCTTCTAACTCTGACCCCACATTCCCCTCTCTTTCCCCCAAACACCACTCATTATTTAAGTGTAACGTGTTTAAATGTACAAAATGGATAAACAAATCTATGTATTCATTTGTAATAACTATTATGTGAAACTGTGTGTATTTATGTGTAGTGTCAGGGAAAAGTGGAAATTCAAACAAATAATAAAAAAACAATTACACTCATGCTTATTTTTTGCTCAAAGAGTAGCCTCCCTGTAGTTTATTCTACAAAGACTAATATTCAGCAAAAATTCTAGCACCGAGCAATACTCTTATATAGTGTAAATATATTCATATTGTCATGATAAAGTGTCCTCCCATTGTTTGCTTGCTGCTTCCTACCACGAAAGCCTTTGAAAACCCCAAATTTATGAAGGTGAAAGTAAACATGAAAGTAAAATGTGTATAAACCCCCTTTACACATATGTTTTTATGCTTTCCCAACTCAAAAGCAAAAACCCCTTGAAAACCCAGAAAAATTATGTTCATTATTGACTGACACCTAGATTAACGAGTTTTGCGTTACGGCTTTTCACGCTGAAAAAATGGCAATTTCAGCGTAAAAGCAGTAATGCAGCTATTGCGAGTCGTGTCGGTATAGCTATACCGCAAGCATTTTAGCCTGTAATGCAACATTCATTCCGCACTTAAAAAAAAATTACATTTTTGAGTGTGATTTTCATAGCGTGGGTATTACAGGTTGTGCGGTGAGGCTAAAAAGCTTGCGTTACAGCCTACAACAACACGATCCATACCGCCATATGAGAGCAGTAGTTATGAGTTTTGCATCACAAAAATGTTTGGGTAATATTATAAGAATCTTACCTGGAAGGGTTATTTTGACAGCATTATGGGGCATATTTATCAAGCTCCATATGGATCTTGATGCCCCGTGTTTCTGGTGAGCCTTCTAAAGACCACTGCTTCATAACCTGTCTGCCTGCTCTGAGGCGGTGGACAGATATCGCCAGAAATCAACCCGATCAAATATGATCATGTTGATTGACACCCGCTGCTAGCGGGGGGGGGGGGGGCAGCATTGCACCAGCAGTTCACAAGAACTGCTTGTGCAATGATAAATGCCGAGAGCGCATGCTGTCGGCATTTATCGATGTGCAGCGGACATGATCCGCAATATCGGATCATGTCCACTCACACAATAATAATTCTGCCCCTATGTAATAAAATAGCATAAGTGAAATCATAGTCGGTAGATTAGAAAGACGAATAGATCACTGAACTCACGGGGATTGTATAACATAACTGTTGCGCAATGCAAAACTTTTCAGTGGGAACCGTAAAGAGAAACTGAAATAAGAACATCAGTAGATTGGTGAATTGTATCGTATTGATATATACGTATACTTTTTAATATTTGGCTGAGTTCTGGATGACCTCGACAATAGTCCTCCAGACCCCAACACAGAACTATTAAACATACGTGAATTTTCATAATCTTTATTTTTCTTTCTTTTTATTCCCCTCTTTTCCTTTCCTTCCCCTTTTTTTTTTCCTCGACTTAGCGACTTTATGAATAAAGCTAATACTCTGACACCAGCTACACAAAATGTAAAGGGTTCCATAGCATATAATGATTTTTTCAAAAAAGGAATTGATATTGTACTAACTCAAGAAACACATTTTAAAAAACAGAATGAACCCACTCTGTCAAAGAAATATTATACACAGCATTTTGCTAGTTCAGGTCCCACTAAGAAAAATGGAGAATGCATTACCAGAAAAAATATTCCCTTCGAGCTTATACAAAAACATATAGATAATGAAGGTAGGCTTCTGATTATAGTAGGACTATTGTATGGGGCTCCTATTACAATAGTAAATGTGTATGCACCTAACAGACCACCCCCAACATTTTTTAGAAATGTGGCCAATAGTATTGCAGATATAGCCAAGGGACCAGTTATAGTAGGGAGCGATTTTAATTTTCCTATTTGCCCGAATATGGATACATCTACAGGCAGATCTTATATACGCACTAGCCAAATAAAAGCCAATTGGCAAGCTTTGTCAAAACTCACGCTATTTGGTATGTGGAGAATAGCACACCTTTACCTTTTTTTCACACTTACATAATAATTATACTAGACTTGTTTATATATTATGTAGTCAAATCAGCCAATAGGATTTCAGTAGCTCTCATCCTATTGGCTGTTTTGAACAGCCAATAAGATTTTAGAAGCTCTCATCCTATTGGCTTATTTGAATTTGAAAAAAATCTAATCAGCCAATAGAAATACAAGGTATGCCATTTTGAAACGGCTACCTTGCATTGAAGCTTCATTGTATTGCGGGGACCGTATGAAGAGGCTGCTCCGCGCTGGATGTCTTCGCTGCTCCCCGCCGCCTGGATAAAATTAGAAGATGCCCCCGCGATGGATGAAGATTTTGCCGCCTAGATAAAGACTTCTCGCTGCCTGGATGAAGACTTCTCACCGCCTGGATGCCCGGACTTCAGCAACCGTGAGTAGATATTCTGGGGTTAGTGTTAAGTATTTTTTTTCTTTTTTGGGGTGTTTTTTTTTTTTCAGATTAGGGCTTGGGCTTTTGAAAAAGAGCAAAATGCTCTTTTAAGGGTAATGAAAAAGAGCTGAATGCTCTTTTAAGGGCAATGCCCATACAAATGCCCCTTTAGGGGCAATGGGTAGCTTAGGTTTTTGTTAGAGTTAGGTTTTTATTATTTTGGGGGTTGGTTGGGTGGTGGGTTTTACTGTTGGGTGAAATTTGTAATTTTTTTTTTCAGGTAAAAGAGTTGTTTAACTACCCTACAAAACTGCCCTATAAAAGGCCTTTTAAAGGCTATTGATAGTTTATTGTAGGCTAGGGGGTGTTTTTATTGTGGGGGGGCTTTTTTATTTTTATAGGGCTATTAGATTAGGTGTAATTGTTTTTATTTTTGATAATTTCGTTTATTATTTTTTGTAAGTGTAGTGTTTTTTATTTTACGTAATTTAGTATTTATTATTTTTTGTAATTTTAGATTTTTAAATTTTTCTCGTAGTGTTAGGTTTTTTTAAATTTGTAATTTAGATTTTTTAATTGGTAGTTTTTTTTTATTTCACAGGTAAGTTTTTATTTATTTAAATATAGTTATATTGTAATTTTAATTTAAAATTAGGGGGTGTTAGGTTTAGGGGTTAATAGTTTAATTTAGTGTTTTTCAATGTGGGGGGCCGTGGTTTAGAGGTTAATAGGTTTATTTAGTGGCGGAGATGTGGGAGGCCGGCGGTTTATAGGTTAATAGGTTTATTTAGTTGCAGAGATGTGGGAGGCCAGAGGTTTAGGGGTTAATAGGTTTATTTATATGCAGAGATGTGGGAGGCTGGAGGTTTAGGGGTTAATAGGTTTATTTATATGCAGAGATGTGGGAGGCTGGAGGTTTAGGGGTTAATAACTTTATTATAGTGTCCATGATGTCAGGGAGCGGCGGAATAGGGGTTAATAACTTTATTATTGTGGTGGTGATGTCGGGAAGCAGTGGAATAGGGGTTGATAACTTTTATTAGTGGCAGTGATGTCGGGAGCGGCGGAATAGGGGTTAATAACTTTATTATAGTGGTGGTGATGTTGGGGAGCGGCAGATTAGGGGTTAATAACTTTATTTAGGTGTTGCCGATATTGGGGTGGTGGATTAGGGGTGTTTAGACTTTGGGTTTATGTTAGGGTGTAAGGTTTAAACGTAACTTTTTTTCCCCATAGACATCAATAGGGTTGCGTTACGGAGAATTTTCATTCCGCAATCGCAGGTGATAGTTTTTTTTTCTAACATTCTCTGCCCATTAATGTCTGTTGGGGAAAGTGTGCACGAGTACATCAAAGCAGCCCTTGGATTTTGTGCGGTATGGTGCTTATTGCCACCATATTGCACGCACAAGGAGGCTTTTCAGTAACTCATAATGGTACACACGCACCCTGTTTAGTGTAAAACTCATAATCTAGGTGTGATTTATCTATTTATTATTCTTTTAAGTTTTTTTAATATTAATATGAAAACATTTATGTTGTGTGCTAATTACAAATGCTAAATTTGCTAAACAAAAATAAACAAAATGAAAAGCCAACAGATTTGAACACTCATCAAAAAGAAAACTGAAGAGTTGTGCATGCTGTTTGCAAGAATATAAATAATTTCTGCCCAGAAGTAGTTAAGCCATGCAGCTTCTTTATTTATCTGTAATTTCCAGTGAGTCAGCATTGTCGCCGTAATTGTCCTTAATGAGCCATTAATGTAGATATAATTGCTCCCTATTTCAGGCATAAATGGTACTACAACACTTCTTGTACAGTAAAGTGTTAGATAACTGCACTTGTGAACAAAACTGCTGCATTGCAGTATATCCCAAAATATGCAGACATTCAGTAGACAGTTTTCTGGTGACTAATAAATACTGCTTCAGATTCTTTTATTAAGTAGCATTGCTTTTATAATAACATTTCAATGTATTTTTTTTTACATTAGACCAAATTATATGCAAGGGGTTGGATTTCTATTTTCATTTCAGTATTGTAAAATGGATTTGATAATGTTTGAACATGAATAACTGTTACTCCTGTACTTGACTGTTTAAAGGGACAGTCTAGGCCAAAATAAACTTTCATGATTCAGATAGAGCATGTAATTTTAAACAATTTTCCAATTTACTTTTATCACCAATTTTGCTTTGTTCTCTTGGTATTCTTAGTTGAAAGCTTAACCTAGGAGGTTCAAATGCTAATTTCTTAGACCTTGAAGGCCACCTCTTTTCAGAATGCATTTTAACAGTTTTTCACCACTAGAGGTTGTTAGTTCACGTATTTCATATAGATAACACTGTGCTTGTGCATTTGAAGTTATCTGGGCACTGATTGGCTAGACTGCAAGTCTGTCAAAAGAACTGAAATAAAGGGGAAGTTTGCAGAGGCTTAGATACAAGATAATCACAGAGGTTAAAAGTATATTATTATAACTGTGTTGGTTATGCAAAACTGGGGGATGGGTAATAATGGGATAATCTATCTTTTAAAACAATAAAAATTCTGTAGACTGTCCCTTTAAATAAAACTGTATAATTCTGAGTAAACACGTGTACACATCAGATTCTATGGTGCGTACTTCTAACCTGTATGCTTCTTACCTAATAAACAGTTTGTACTGGCTGCAAACGGCTCAATCTTCCTTTCTTTTCGATTTTATACTTCTGCAACAGATACATATAAAACTATCCAGTGACAGGAGACATTAAACAAATCTGTAGTCTAACAGTAATACCAAAGGATTAGAGATCAGAAAAGGAGTGCACTCAAATCTTATTTTTTTATATTGTGTTGATTTCTTATCTATACTATAATCGTGTTTGTAATGCATCTGCGCCGTCGGCAGTTGCGCACGCATTCTCAAAGGAATGTTGGCAGCGTGAGGTAGCCAACAGAATGTTGGCTGCGCACACAGCCAAAATAATTAACCTGGATTCCGAAAATGGCAGGGTCAATGGATTCTTTAACCACCCTGCCATTTTAAGAATCCACAGGGATGCAGTGAAGGCAAACGGAGCATTACAACAACAACAAAAAAATGCCCGCAATAAGTATTAAAAAAAAAAACTAACAGTCCGCAATAAAAGAACACTAACTGTCCGCAATAAGTAATTAACCCCTTAACAGCACACGTCATACAGGGTATGTCAGATACAAACTGGTCGTTAAAGACCAACAACGTACAATGTACATCGTTAGGGGTTCAAAGTAGCTGTAAGCAATCCTGATCACTTCCAGCCGCTTTCAAGGTATTGCCGTGATGCCCCGATATTGAGGCATCACTGCAATACCTTTTTTTAAACACAGATGCAGAGAGAGCCACTCTGTGACCCTCTCTGCATCGGCCAGCGATGGTGCGATCATTGGTGGGTGGGAGTTGCTGCAGGGAGGCGAGTGGGCAGCCATCGCTGGGGGGAATGACAACAGAGGGGAGCGGGATCACGTGCGGGGGAGCGCTGGGAGTGTGCACGGATGTGCGCACAGGCCAGGAGTGGGTGGGAGCCCTACACTATGGAACAGTGTAAAGGGAAGTAGGGAGAGAGGAGGGGGGACATTTTTTATTTAAGGGATCTGGGAGGGGGTGGGGTTTGGCTATTGCGTGGGGGAAAGCTACATTACAGAAAAATAAATAATAAATAAATAAAATTAAAAATATTTGTACGGAAACTGGGTACTGGCAGACAGCTGCCAGTACCCAAGATGGGGGACAATAAGGTTGAGGGGGAGGGTTAGAGAGCTGTTTGGGGGGGGGGATCAGGGAGGTTGGGTGCTAAGGGGGGTCCTACACAGCAGAATAAGTATTTTTTATTATTATTTTAAAAAAAAAGCCTTTTATTCTAGTACTGGCAGACTTTGTGGGGTGGGGGAGGGACAATAGCTGTTTGAGAGGGGTCAGGGAGGGATCAGGGGGTGGGATGTGTCAGGTGGGAAGCTGATCTTTACACTAAATCTAAAATTAACCCTACAAGCTACCTAATTAACCCCTTCACTGCTGGGCATAATACAAGTGTGGTGCGCAGTGGCATTTAGCAGCCTTCTAATTACAAAAAATCAAAGCCAAAGCCATATATGTCTGCTATTTATGAACAAATGGGATCCCAGAGAAGCATTTACAACCATTTGTGCCATAATTGCACAAGCTGTTTATAAATAATTTCAATGTGAAACCTAAAGTTTTTTTTTTTTTATCGCATTTGGTGATTAAATGGTGGCATGAAATATACCAAAATGGGCCTAGATCAATACTTTGGGTTGTGTCCTACAGTGATTTTCAACCTTTTTTTTACAATAGAACATTATTTTACACTAAAAAATCCTGTGGCACACAACGATCCCAAAATTTTACAAAATCACACATTGTAGCCTAATTACAGTATATACGGTATATATATATATATATATATATATATATATATATATATATATATATATATATATATTTTATATATATATATATATATATATATATATATATATATATATATATATATATATATATAAACAATTTAGTACATCTTAGTCTATTCAATTAAATTCAAGTAAGCTTTATTAGGATGACAGTCACTACAACTGTATTGCCAAAGCCAGAAGCACAATAAAAACAATCTGCAGCAACAAAAAAACAGCAACAAGTGCAAAAAACAAAAATGAACAATTAAGAAAAAATTAGTTATTACAAAAATACAGTACAGTTGTACACCAAAGTGAACAACAACAATAGTACACAAATACACACATGCACACATACATACACATGCAGACATACACATATGTATACATACACAAACACATACATACATGCTTAGACATGCACACATACATACATACACATACAGACATACACATATGTATACATACACAAACACATACATACACACATGCACACATACATACACATACACACCTGCATACATACACAAATACATACACATACAGACATAAACATACACACATGCATACATACACATACACACATGCATACATACACAAATACATACAAATACAGACAAAAACATACAGACATGCATACATACACATACACACATGCATACATACACAAATACATACACATACAGACATAAACATACACACATACACATACAGACATATACGCATACACATATGTATACATACACATACGTACACAAATACAAACATACACACATACAGATATACACACATACACATATGTATACATACACAAACACATACATACACAAATACATACACACATACACACAGACATACACACATACACATGCATGCTGGCTACTAATTTTTGCTTATGCCTATTTATTAAATTATTAAACAGGTACCAATGTTGCTGTCTTGATAACCCTAACCATGACATGACATCTCCCCATCAAAATTAAACCCACCATCCACCATCCAACACACCAATGAATCATAATTGCAAACTGTAAGCTAAGCTTCCTATACCACAATTAACCCTAAAAATACCGGCCCTGCCTTGTACCACAAAACAACCATGGTTCTACATGCAATAGTTGGCTACACTAGAATCCCCATCCAGACTAAGTAATCTCATATCTCAGCTACCCCACAGAAACGCCTTCAGAGCCAACTCCCTCATTAAATGGACCCCTGCATTAGCATAGCACCCGACAATGCTAAATAATAATAATAATCCCTAAAGTTCTATGATCTCCGAGTCCTACTTTAACACCATGTATGAATGATCCTTCCTCTTACCCCAGAATTAGCTCTTCTTCTCTTCATCTTTGTCACGTTAGTCATTGTCCCTGACCGGTCTTTCTGTGCCAGGTTGCCTGATCCTTACCCGTACTTCTGCACACCCACTGTGACACACAGGCAGCACCTTCTGGCTGGCTCCTCCCTCTTCGTCTCCAGAGTCTCTGGTCATGTTCCTTGTGCTGCAAAGGAACGTGACCACTGGAACTGGTCTGGAAGAGGAGGAGGAGCAAATAGTGCCAGCCCAGCAGCATGCATGCCATGATTGCATAGTGGGGTATATTGGAGTGCCGTCTGTGGTGCTGTGTACCGCATGGAGACTGAGACCCGGTACGAGGCATGTGTTGTGGTGGTGTGTGGGTTGGTTCAACTAACTTCCAACTGAACATGGGGTCGGGGAGGCATGCTGCAGCTGCGCAATTAGCCAATTACCCTCAGCCTGTCATTCTCATGTGATTTAAAAATAAAAACAGTCACCTCACCGACCCAGTCCAGAGTAAAATAAAGATACAAAAAGTTAAAAAAAAAATACTGTTAAGGAGTGCACTTAATTAAGAAGGGACCAATTCATGGCGACACACCTGATGATCTCTCATGGCACACTAGTGTGCCATGGCACAGTGGTTGAAAATCACTGGTCTACTACACTACACTAAAGCTAAAATTAACCCTACAAGCTCCCTAATTAACCCCTTCACTGCTGGGCATAATATATGTGTGGTGCGCAGCTGCATTTAACGGCTTTCTAATTACCAAAAAGTAACTCCAGAGCCATATATGCCTGCTATTTCTGAACAAAGGGGGTCCCAAAGAAGCATTTACAACCATTTGTGCCATAATTGCACAAGCTGTTTGTAAATAATTGCAGTGAGAAACCTAAAGTTTGTGAAAAAGTTTGTGAAAAAGTGAATGATTTTTCTTATTTGATCGCATTTGGCGGTGAAATGGTGGCATGAAATATACCAAAATGGAACTAGATCAATACTTTGGGATGTCTTCTAAAAAAAATATATACATGTCAATGGATATTCAGGTATTCCTGACAAATATCAGTGTTCCAATGTAACTATTGCTAATTTTGAAATAAAAAATGGTCTCAAAATAGCAAAGTGCTACTTGCATTTATTGCCCTATAACGTGCAAAAAAAGCAAAGAACATGTAAACATTGGGTATTTCTAAACTCAGGACAAAATTTAGAAACTATTTAGCATGGGTGTTTTTTGGTGGTTGTAGATGTGTAACAGATTTTGGGGGTCAAAATTAGAAAAAGTTTTTTTTTTTATTTTTTCATCATATTTTATCATTTTTATTATAGTAAATTATAAGATATGATGAAAATAATGGTACCTTTAGAAAGGCGAGAAAAACGGTATATAATATGTGTGGGTTCAGTAAATGAGTAAGAGGAAAATTACAGCTAAACACAAACACTGCAGAGATGTAAAAATAGCCCTGGTTGAAAATGGTCTTATCCTTAAAGGGACACTGAACCCAATTTTGTTTCTTTCATGGTTCAGATAGAGCATGGAATTTTAATCAACTTTCTAATTTACTCCTGTTATCATTTTTTCTTTATTCTCTTTTTAAAAGCACAAATGTAAATCTTAACAGCCATCCCATTCCATCCCATTTTAGGTTCAGCACCATGGATAGTGCTTGCTTATTGGAGGCTTGCATTTTCCCACCAATAAGCAAGTATAACCCAGGTTCGCTCCTATTCATCACATTTCTACTTTTTAAATAAAGATAACAAGAGAACGAAGACAAATTGATAATAGGAGTAAATTAGAAAGTTGCTTAAAATTGCATGCTCTATCTGAATCATGAAATAAAAAAAATTGGGTTTACTGTCCCTTTAAGGGGTTAAAAACCACCCGTATGAACTATTAAGAAAAAAATAAACTAACCACCCGCACAAAGTATTACCAAAAAACAAAAAAACATTAAAATGATTAACCCCTAAATCCGCTAACCACAACATCGCAAACTACCTAATACATCTATTAACCCCTAATCCGCCAAACCCCCACAACGCTTTAAACCTAAATGACCTATTAACTCCTAAACCGCTACCCCCCACTACACAAAAAAACTATTTTAATGATAAGCCCCCTAACCCAGTGATTTTCAACCACTGTGCCATGGCACACTAGTGTGCCATGAGAGATCATCAGGTGTGCCGCCATGAATTGGTCCCTTCTTAATTAAGTGCACTCTTGAACAGTATTTTTTTTTTTTTAATTTTTGTATCTTTCTTTTACTCTGGACTGGGCTGGTGAGGTGACTGTTTTTATTTTTAAATCACATGAGAATGACAGGCTGAGGGTAATTGGCTAATTGCGCAGCTGCAGCACGCCTCCCCGACCCTATGTTCAGTTGGAAGTTAGTTGAACCAACCCATACACCACCACAACACATGCCTCGTACCGGGTCTCAGTCTCCATGCGGTACGCAGCACCACAGACGGCACTCCAATATACCCCACTATGCAATCATGGCATGCATGCTGCTGGGCTGGCACTATTTGCTCCTCCTCCTCTTCCAGACCAGTTCCAGTGGTCACGTTCCTTTGCAGCACAAGGAACATGACCAGAGACTCTGGAGACAAAGAGGGAGGAGCCAGCCAGAAGGTGCTGCCTGTGTGTCACAGTGGGTGTGCAGAAGTACGGGTAAGGATCAGGCAACCTGGCACAGAAAGACCGGTCAAGGACAATGGCTAACGTGACAAAGATGAAGAGAAGAAGAGCTGATTCTGGGGTAAGGGGAAGGATCATTCATACATGGTGTTAAAGTATTATTTAGGGTTATTTAGGGTTATTTAGGGTTAATTGTGGTATAGGAAGCTTAGCTTACAGTTTACAATTATGATTCATTGGTGTGTTGGATGATGGGTTTAATTTTGATGGGGAGATGTCATGGTTAGGGTTACCAAGACAGTAACATTGGTACCTGTTTAATAATTTAATAAATAGGCATAAGCAAATATTAGTAGCCAGCATTCATGTGTATTTATATGTGTGTGTGTATGTATCTGTGTATGTATGTGTGTATGTATTTGTGTATGTATGTGTTTGTGTATGTATACATATGTGTAAGTGTGTATATCTGTATGCGTATGTGTGTATGTTTGTATTTGTGTATGTATGTGTGTATGTATTTGTGTATGTATGTGTTTGTGTATGTATACATATGTGTATGTGTATATGTCTGTATGTGTATGTGTGTATGTTTATGTCTGTATGTGTATGTATTTGTGTATGTATGCATGTGTGTATGTGTATGTATGCATGTGTGTATGTTTATGTCTGTATGTGTATGTATTTGTGTATGTATGCATGTGTGTATGTGTATGTATGTGTGCATGTATGTATGTATGTGTTTGTGTATGTATACATATGTGTATGTCTGTATGTGTATGTATGTATGTGTGCATGTGTGTATTTGTGTACTATTGTTGTTGTTCACTTTGGTGTACCAATGTACTGTATTTTTGTAATAACTAATTTTTTCTTAATTGTTCATTTTTGTTTTTTGCACTTGTTGCTGTTTTGTTGTTGATGCAGATTGTTCTCGCTGAATTTTGATTGTTATTATTGTGCTTCTGGCTTTGGCAATACAGTTGTAGTGACTGTCATCCTAATAAAGCTTACTTGAATTTAATTGAATAGACTAAAATGTACTAAATTGTACTAAATATATATATATATACAGTATATACTGTATTAGGCTACAATGTGTGATTTTGTAAAATTTTGGGATCGTTGTGTGCCACAGGATTTTTTAGTGTAAAATAATGTGCCGTGGCAAAAAAAGGTTGAAAATTGCTGCCCTAACCTAACACCCCATAAATTAACCCCTTAATTACATTTAAAAAAAGCATTACAATTAAAATAAAAATGTTTAAAAATTACATCACATTAATCTAAAATCACAGAAAATAAAAAAGGCTAACATTGCAAAAAATAATAAATAACACTATCCAAATTAAACAAATTAAACCTAATCCCTATGAAAATAAAAAAGCCCCCCAAAATAAAAACACCCCCTAATCTAATGCTAAACTACCAATAGGGTTTTTTGTAGGGAATTGCCCTTAAAAGGGTATTTAGCTCTTTTTTTCTGCCCTTAATATGGCATTCAGCTCTTTTGCAAATTGCCCAATAAACCCTAATCTAAAAAATATAAAAAAAAAAAAAAATGTAAAAACTAACTAACACTAAAGCCCCAAATAGGTACTCACGGTTACAGAAGTCCGACAGAGAATGTCTCCTTCCAGGCGGGTGCATCATCTGCATCCACAGCAAATGCGGCGCGGAGGTCCGGAGCGGTCTTCCCATCTTTTGCTGTCTTCCCAAATGTGCAGGTAGCGAAGGTGGCGTGGAGCGGAGGTCTGGAGTGGTCTTCCCAGATGTGGCGATCCTTGGCAGCGGTCATTGGCGACGGTGGTCTTCGGCGAAGGCTTGGAGGTTCCTCTTCATGCGATCAGCAAATAGGAGAAGAGTTACTGAAATATTATTGGCTAATTTGAACAGCCAATAGGATTTCAGTAGCTCTAATCCTATTGGCTATTTTGAAAAATTCAGCCAATAGAAATGCAAGGTACCCCAAATCGATTGTGGTACCTTACATTCAATATTCAGTATGCGACGGACATCAGAATAAGTCGACCCTCCATGCCGTTGAGGACTACCGCCGCCATGAGGACCACCACCGCCGCCACAGATAACCACCGCCGAGGATTGCCACATCTATGAATACCGCTCCGGACCTCCGCTCCGCGCCGCCTACGCTGTGGATGAAAATGATGGACCCGCCTGGAAGAAGATCTTCTCCCCCAGACTTCTGAAACCGTGAGTACCTATTTGGGGCTTTAGTGTTATTTTTTTTTTTTGGGGGGGGGGTTTTGTTTTTTTAGATTATGGTTTATTGGACAATTTGCAAAAGAGCTGAATGTACTTTTAAGGGCAGTGAAAAAGAGCTGAATGCCCTTTTAAGGGCAATGCCCATACAAATGCCTCTTTAGGGGCAATGGGTAGTTTAGGTTTATTAGTGTTAGGTTTTTTATTTTGGCGGTTTTGGTGGGTGGGGGGTTTTACTGTTGGGGGGGACTCTGTTTTTTTAAAATGTAAAAGAGCTGATTTCTTTAGCGCAATTCCCTACAAAAATCCCTTTTAAGGGCTGTTGGTAGTTTATTCTTAGATTAGAAGGTGTTTTTATTTTGGGGGGGGGCCCTTTTGTTTTTATAGGGATTAGGTTTAATTTTTTTATTTTGGATAGTGTGGTTTATTTTTATCGGTATTTTTACTTTTTTATTTTTTGTAGCATGGGGGGTTACATTTTTCACACTTAGGGGAATATTTATCAAGCTCCGTATGGAGCTTGATGCCCAGTGTTTCTGGCGAGCCTGCAGGCTCACCAGAAACAGCAGTTATGAAGCAGCGGTCACAAAGACCGCTGCTCCATAACCTGTCCGCCTGCTCTGAGCAGGCGGACAGTTATCGCCAGAAATCAACCCAATCGAGTACGATCGGGTTGATTGACACCCCCTGCTGGCGGCCCATTGGCCGCGAGTCTGCAGGGGGCGGCGTTGCACCAGCAGCTCTTGTGAGCTTCTGGTGCAATGCTGAATACGACAAGCGTATTGCTCGCCATATTCAGCGAGGTCTGTCGGACCTGATCCGCACTTTCAGATCAGGTCCAACAGACCTTGATAAATAGAGGCCATAGACTGCTCTCTGGGCAGGCTTATCAACTAGTAGCAAATAAGATATCCAAATCACCCACTTACAATTAAAATAACATACTTTAAATCACTTTCTGACTAAAAATTGACCTTCTTTTGAAAAGTTCTGCTAATCCAGGAGAGCAAGCACAGTAAAAAACCGTTAGATGTGCTTCACGTGTACAACTTAGTTTTTTTTAAATGGTTTAATAAAACTTTATCATTAATGGTATGACAGCTCAACTTTACATTTTTAAGTGCAAACTTAACTCAAGCAAGTTACAATTCTTTCCACACAGCTATGAGTATATTTTCAGCTCTCACGATAGCACCAGTCTTGAGAAACTAACAAACACTAGACTCCTAGGGCTCCATTTTTTAAGCTGTGAATGTAGCTTTGGGGCCATAGTGTTTCAGGTTTGCGTGAGTTAAATTATTCAAACCAATCAGGATGTTTAACAGCCGCGCATGAGCAGTGGGATGAATGCACAAGCAGCGGCTTGTGCATTCATTGTGTAATATGAAATATGCGCAGTGTAAGCAGCCCACTCACCACAAAGCCAAGCAGACAGGTTCCCAGAAGCTAACCTTTTCCGAGTTTAATAAATGGAACCCATGGTGAGTTGCATTAACCCCCATAACAATCTATAAACACTATTGTCCCTTGCTGGCCACCACCCTGGCCTAGAAGATACGTTTGCATGACATATACAGGGAGTGCAGAATTATTAGGCAAGTTGTATTTTTGAGGATTAATTTTATTATTGAACAACAACCATGTTCTCAATGAACCCAAAAAACTCATTAATATCAAAGCTGAATAGTTTTGGAAGTAGTTTTTAGTTTATTTTTAGTTATAGCTATTTTAGGGGGATATCTGTGTGTGCAGGTGACTATTACTGTGCATAATTATTAGGCAACTTAACAAAAACAAATATACACCCATTTCAATTATTTATTTTTACCAGTGAAACCAATATAACATCTCAACATTCACAAATATAAATTTCTGACATTCAAAAACAAAACAAAAACAAATCAGTGACCAATATAGCCACCTTTCTTTGCAAGGACACTCAAAAGCCTGCCATCCATGGATTCTGTCAGTGTTTTGATCTGTTCACCATCAACATTGCGTGCAGCAGCAACCACAGCCTCCCAGACACTGTTCAGAGAGGTGTACTGTTTTCCCTCCTTGTAAATCTCACATTTGATGATGGACCACAGGTTCTCAATGGGGTTCAGATCAGGTGAACAAGGAGGCCATGTCATTAGATTTTCTTCTTTTATACCCTTTCTTGCCAGCCACGCTGTGGAGTACTTGGACGCGTGTGATGGAGCATTGTCCTGCATGAAAATCATGTTTTTCTTGAAGGATGCAGACTTCTTCCTGTACCACTGCTTGAAGAAGGTGTCTTCCAGAAACTGGCAGTAGGACTGGGAGTTGAGCTTGACTCCATCCTCAACCCGAAAAGGCCCCACAAGCTCATCTTTGATGATACCAGCCCAAACCAGTACTCCACCTCCACCTTGCTGGTGTCTGAGTCGGACTGGAGCTCTCTGCCCTTTACCAATCCAGCCATGGGCCCATCCATCTGGCCCATCAAGACCGACTCTCATTTCATCAGTCCATAAAACCTTAGAAAAATCAGTCTTGAGATATTTCTTGGCCCAGTCTTGACATTTCAGCTTGTGTGTCTTGTTCATTGGTGGTCGTCTTTCAGCCTTTCTTACTTTGGCCATGTCTCTGAGTATTGCACACCTTGTGCTTTTGGGCACTCCAGTGATGTTGCAGCTCTGAAATATGGCCAAACTGGTGGCAAGTGGCATCTTGGCAGCTGCACGCTTGACTTTTCTCAGTTCATGGGCAGTTATTTTGCACCTTGGTTTTTCCACACGCTTCTTGCGACCCTGTTGACTATTTTGAATAAAACGCTTGATTGTTCGATGATCACGCTTCAGAAGCTTTGGAATTTTAAGAGTGCTGCATCCCTCTGCAAGATATCTCACTATTTTTGACTTTTCTGAGCCTGTCAAGTCCTTCTTTTGACCCATTTTGCCAAAGGAAAGGAAGTTGCCTAATAATTATGCACACTTGATATAGGGTGTTGATGTCATTAGACCACACCCCTTCTCATTACAGAGATGCACATCACCTAATATGCTTAATTGGTTAGTAGGCTTTCGAGCCTATACAGCTTGGAGTAAGACAACATGCATAAAGAGGATGATGTGGTCAAAATACTCATTTGCCTAATAATTCTGCACTCCCTGGGCTCCATGTACTAAGAGGCGGGCGGACAGCTTCTTAACTCGCAAAGCTGTCCGCCCGCCTCCGCTACACACGGGCAGCGGATCTATTGATCCGCTTGCCCGTATGTATCATTACACACTCAGCGGAGTGTGTAATGCCCGCCCCTTCAGTCGCGCGACCAATCACGCGACTGAAGGGGCTGTCAATCACCGAGAGCGAGCGAGCTCTCGGTGATTCTGCTTCGCCACCTAAGAGGTGGCGTAGGGTGTAGGAAGCAGCGGTCTAATGACCGCTGCTTCTTACATTGCGGGAAGCAGGCTCGCATATGCGAACCTGCCCCGCAAAGGCTCCGGAGCAGCTTTCGCTGCTTCGTACATGGAGCCCCCTGTATTGGTAACATTTTAGGTTTATGTTCTGTTTGTAAAGCATTCATATATAATGTGTTTATTAAAAAGTCTTCCTGGACTCGCTATGGATTAGTGACTTTTAGGGCTTGCACAATTTAGACCAGGGTTACCCAAGTCCAGTCCTCAGTCAGGATCCAGTAACAGTCAAACATTTCAGGATGTCTGATTTACAGGTGCTGTCTAGTTATTTTCACTTGCTAACCTTTTATCACTACATACAATCCTATATATCTGGCATGAAAGTGTTTTTAGGAAATTATCATTAATTATATATCAATAATCATAATTATCATTAAAAATATATACATTGATCAGACAAAAAACTGAATTTTACCAGGATAACACCAGGTACAAGATACAAATAGATGCTCATTATCAGGATTCTAAAGGAAAGAGTAAATACATATATCCTCTGGGGTTTAAAACAGTAAATAAAGCCAAGTTTTCTTTTGTTTTTTTTTCTTTTCTATTTTTTAACCTTTCATCTAATGAAATAACTAGGAAGATGTATTACTGTTTAATAAAGGGGTTGCTGTACTTTGAGTTGTTTGTGGATTTAAATAGATGTGCCCGCAAGCAAAATGACGAAGGGTTGCAATCAAATGCCAATTTTAACTGAAGATAAGTCAATTACAAGTTATTAGGTGCTTATGTTTTATGAACCTTAGTCTTTATTAGACCATCTATTAAGCATCTATTAAGCGTCTTTGTTCCTACTGATCTTAAATCAAGTTTATCTTTCAATCGGTTTCACTTGATGATGTAATTGGTATACAATTTTGAAAAAAATCCAATATAGGATATATATTATACATTCTAATATAGGTTGTGAGCTGAAGTAATTTATCTAAAACAGAAAGCACTAATTAATTTAGACCAGCTATGCATATCTATAAATAAATTTGGCAAATTAGCCATCTACATTAATGAGTTAAAATAAATAAATAACCTTATGTAGATTCAATCGTACTCCTTATTTCAATAATACAAAGATACTTTTTTATGTACATATGTCTGTAGAAAGGAGCTAATTGATTATTTAGATGGAATTGGAATTAGAGTGGACACATTTTTATAAATACTTTATAACTTAAGAATTTTCTTCTTATATTTTTGAATACGTACAATTATAAGGTTGGAGTTGTTTATTTTTTTAAAGCCAATTCATTTCCTGTAATAAGCTTTTATTTAGTACTAGTTGATAAGCCTGCCTAGAAGGCAGTCTATGGGGTCTATTTAACAAAGGTCTGTCGGACCTGATCCGACAGTGCGGATCAGGTCCAACAGACCTCGCTGAATGCGGAGAGCAATACACTCTCCGTATTCAGCATTTCATCAGCAGCTCACAAGAGTAACGCCGCCCCCTTCGGATTTGCAGCCAATCGGCCACCAGCAGGGGGTTGTCAATCAACCTGATCGGGTTTAATTTGTGGCGATATCTGTCCGCCTGCTCAGAGCAGGCGGACAGGTTATGGAGCAGCAGTCTTTAGACTCAGATTAGGGTTTATTGGGCAGTTTGCAAATGGGCAGTGAAAAAATAACTTAATGACCTTTTAAGGGCAATGCCCATACAAATATCTCTTTATGGGCAATGGGTAGTTTAGGTTTATTAGTGTTAGGTTTTTTTATTTTTGGGGTTTGGTGGGTGGGGGTTTTACTGTTAGGGGGAACTTTGTTTATTTTAAATGTAAAAGAGCTTATTTCTTTAGGGCAATGCTCTACAAAAAGCCCTTTTAAGGGCTATTGGTAGTTTATTCATAGATTAGAGGGTGTTTTTATTTTGGGGCGGCTTTTTTATTTTCATAGGGATTAGGTTTATTTATTTTTATTTTGGATAGTGTTGCTTATTATTTTTTCTAATCTTAGCCTTTTTTATTTTATGTGATTTTAGAATAATGTAATGTATTTTTTTTTAATTTTTTTTATTGTAATGTTTTTTTAATGTAAATAAGGTGTTAATTTAGGGGTGTTAGGTTAGGTGACTTAGTCATTAAATTACGCCTAGATTACGAGTTCTGCGTTAGCTTTAAAAAGCAGCGTTAAGGGGTCCTAACGCCGGAACATAAAGCTTTTAACTACAGTGCTACAAAGTACACTAACACCCATAAACTACCTATGAACCCCTAAATCGAGGCCCCCCACATCACAAACACTATAATAAAATGATTTAACCCCTAATCTGCCGACCGGACATCGCCGCCACCTACATTATACCTATGAACTCCTAATCTGCTGCCCCTAACATCGCCAACACCTACATTATATTTATTAACCCCTAATCTGCCCCCCCCCCAAGTCACCGCCACCTACCTACACTTATTAAAACCTAATCTGCCGACCGGACATCGCCGCCACTATAATAAATGTATTAACCCCTAAACCGCCGCACTCCCGCCTCGCAAACACTATAATAAATTTTATTAACCCCTAATCTGCCCCCCCACATCGCCGCCACCTACCTACAATTATTAACCCCTAATCTCCCGCCCCCAATGTCGCCACTACTATAATAAAGTTATTAACCCCTAAACCTAAGTCTAACCCTAACCCTAACACCCCCCATTAATAAATCTAAATAAAAAATTTAAAATTAAATAAATTAATCCTATTTAAAACTAAACACTTACCTATAAATTAAACCCTAATATAGCTACATGTAACTAATAGTTACATGGTAGCTATTTTAGGATTTATATTTATTTTACAGGCAACTTTGTATTTATTTTAACTAGGTACAATAGCTATTAAATAGTTAATAACTATTTAATAGCTACCTAGTTAAAATAATTACAAAATTACCCGTAAAATAAATCCTAACCTAAGTTACAAATACACCTAACACTACACTATCAATAAATTAATTAAATAAATTAACTACAATTATCTAACATAAAATACAATTAAATAAACTAAACTATATTACAAAAAGTTTAAACTAATTACACCTAATCTAAGCCCCCTAATAAAATAAAAAAGCCCCCAAAAATAATAAAATTCCCTATCCTAAGCTAAATTACAAAGTAATCAGCTCTTTTACCAGCCCTTAAAAGGGCTCTTTGCGGGGCATTGCCCCAAAGTAATCAGCTCTTTTACCTGTAAAAAAACCAAATACAATACCCCCCAACATTACAACCCACCACCCACACACCCCTACTCTAAAACCCACCCGATCCCCCCTTAAAAAAACCAAACACTACCCCATTGAAGATCACCCTACCTTGAGCCGTGTTCACCCAGCCGGGCACAAGTGGTCATCCGATCCATCCAGAAGTGTTCATCCGATGGGGCAGAAGAGGACATCCGGACCGGCAGAAGTCTTCATCCGATCGGGGCAGAAGAGGTCCTCCATCCAACAGAAGTCTTCATCCAAGTGGCATCTTCTACCTTCATCCTTTCTGGCGATGAGCGGCTCCATCTTGAAGACCTCCGGCGCGGAACATCCTCCTCGGCCGACGACTACCCGACGAATGACTGGTCCTTTAAATAACATCATCCAAGATGGCGTCCCTCAAATTCCGATTGGCTGATTGGATTCTATCAGCCATTCGGAATTAAGGTAGGAAAAATCTGATTGGTTGATTTAATCAGCCAATCGGATTGAACTTCAATCCAATTGGCTGATTAAATCAACTAATCGTATTTTTCCTACCTTAATTCCGATTGGCTCATAGAATCCTATCAGCCAATCGGAATTCGAGGGACGCCATCTTGGATGGTGTCATGTAAAGGACCAGTCATTCGTCGGGTAGTCGTCGGCCGAGGAGGATGTTCTGCGCTGGAGGTCTTCAAGATGGAGCCACTCATCGCCCGAAGGATGAAGATAGAAGATGACGTTTGGATGAAAACTTTTGCTGAATGGAGGACCTCTTCTTCCCCGATCTGATGAAGACTTCTGCCGGTCCGGATGTCCTCTTCTGCCCCATTGGATGAACACTTCTGGACGGATTGGATGACCACTTGTGCCCGGCTGGGTGAACACGGCTCAAGGTAGGGTGATCTTCAATGGGGTAGTGTTAGGTTTTTTAAAGGGGGGATCGGGTGGGTTTTAGAGTCGGGGTGTGGGGGTGGTGGGTTGTAATGTTGGGGGGGTATTGTATTTGTTTTTTTTACAGGTAAAAGAGCTGATTACTTTGGGGCAATGCCCCGCAAAAAGCCCTTTAAGAGGCTGGTAAAAGAGCTGATTACTTTGTAATTTAGTTTAGGATAGGGAATTTTATTATTTTGGGGGACTTTTTTATTTTATTAGGGGGCTTAGATTAGGTGTAATTAGTTTAAACTTCTTGTAATATTTTTTTATTTTTTGTAATTTAGTGTTTGCTTTTTTTGTACTATAGTTTGGTTTATTTAATTGTATTTTATGTTAGATAATTGTATTTAATTTATTTAATTAATTTGTTGATAGTGTAGTGTTAGGTGTATTTGTAACTTAGGTTAGGATTTATTTTAAGGTAATTTTGTAATTATTTTAACTAGATAGCTATTAAATAGTTATTAACTATTTAATAGCTATTGTACCTAGTAAAAATAAATACAAAGTTGCATGTAAAATAAATATAAATCCTAAAATAGCTACCATGTAACTATTAGTTATATTGTAGCTATCTTATGGTTTATTTTATATGTAAGCATTTAGTTTTAAATAGGATTAATTTATTAAATTTTAGAAATTTTATTTAGATTTATTAAAAATAGATTTAACTTAGGGGGGTGTTAGGGTTAGGGTTAGACTTAGGTTTAGGGGTTAATAACTTTATTATAGTAGCGGCGATGTTGGGGACGGGAGATTAGGGGTTAATAATTGTAGGTAGGTGGCGGAGATGTTGGGGGGCAGATTAGGGGCTAATAAAATGTATTATAGTGTTTGCGAGGCAGGAGTGCGGCGGTTTAGTAGTTAATACATTTATTATAGTGGCGGCGATGTCCGGTCGGCAGATTAGGGTTAATAAGTGTAGGTAGGTGGCGGCGACGTTAGGGGGGGCAGATTAGGGGTTAATAAATATAATATAGGTGGCAGCAATGTTAGGGACAGCAGATTAGGGGTTCATACGGATAATGTAGGTGGCGGCTGTGTCCGGAGCGGCAGATTAGGGGTTAATAGTATAATGCATGTGGTGATGATAGGCAGCAGATTAGGGGTTAATAAGTGTAAGATTAGTGGTGTTTAGACTCTGGGTTCATGTTAGGGTGTTAGGTGCAGACATAAAATTAATTTCCCCATAGGAAACAATGGGGCTGCAATAAGAGCTGAACGTTTTTTTTTCAGCCGTCTCAGCCCCATTGTATCCTATGGGGAAATCGTGCACGAGCATGTTTTTCCAGCTTACCGATACCGTAAGCAACACTGGTATTACAGGTAGAAGTGGAGCTAAATTTTGATCAACGCTCACTTTTCTGAGGCTAACGCAGCCATTCAGAAAACTTGTAATACCAGCGTTGTTTAAAGTGAGCGCTGGAAAAAAAAGGAGCGTTAGCCCTGCAAGTTTTTACAGACAAAACGTGTAATCTAGCCATTAGTTTTTTTTGCGTTGTGGGAGTTGGTGGTTTAGGAGTTAATAGGTAATGTAGATTTAATGCATTGTGGGGGTTTGCGAATTAGGGGTTAATAGATTTATTAGGTAGTTTGCAATGTTGTGGTTTGCGGATTTAGGGGTAAATCATTTTATTTTTATTTTTTTTTCTTTTCTTAATACTTCCTGCGGGCAGTTAGTTTATTTTTTCCTAATAGTTTGTAGGGGCGGTCAATTTTTTTTTTAATACTTATTGCAGCGGTTATTTTAATTTATTTGTAATGCTCCGTTTGCCTTCGCTGCATCCTGGTGGATTCCGAAAATGGCAGGGTGGTGAATCCACCACCCTGCCATTTTCGGAGTCCACCTGGATGCAGTGATTTCTTTTTTTGCCTGCCTCGCGTTGCCAACATTCCTTTGAGGATGCGTGCGCAACTGCTGATGGCGACAGATGCGTTACAAATACAATTATAGTATAGATTTTTATAGTCAGTTTAATAACATTAAAAAAGTTTCTGAAAGCATTAAGCCATTTTGAGACATATTTATTTTTCAGATATATTTTTGAAGAATGTCATAGATTTGTTTACTCATTACTTAGACTGAAAACTAACGCCTAGATTTAGAGTTCTGCGTTAGGGTTAAAAAGCAGCGTTAAGGGCGTCCTAACGCTGCTTTTTAATGCCCGCTGGTATTTAGAGTCAGGCAGGAAAGGTTCTACCGCTCACTTTCTTTCCGCGACTCCAGGCTACCGCAGATCCCCTTACGTCAATTGCATATCCTATCTTTTCTATGGGATTTGCCTAACACTGGTATTACAAGTCTTGGAAGAAGTGAGCGGTAGAGCCTCTACCGACAAGACTCCAACCGCAAAAAAAAGTCTGTAGTTAAGAGTTTTATGGGCTAACGCGGGAACAAAAAATCTTAACTACTGTGCTATAAAGTACACTAACACCCATAAACTACCTATGTACCCCTAAACTGAGGCCCCCCCACATCGCAAACCCTATAATAATTTTTTTTAACTCCTAATTTGCCGCTCCGGACACCGCTGCCACCTACATTATCCCTATGAACCCCTAATCTGCTGCCCCTAACATCGCTGACACCTATATTATATTTATTACCCCCTAATCTGCCCCCCCAACGTCGCCACCACCTACCTACACTTATTAACCCCCCTAATCTGCCGACCAGACTTCGCCGCCACTATAATAAATGTATTAACCCCTAAACTTCCGCACTCCCGCCTCGCAAACACTATAATAAATTGTATTAACCTCTAATCTGCCCTCCCTAACATAGCCGCCACTACCTACAATTATTAACCCCTAATCTCCCGCCCCCAATGTCGCCGCTACTATAATAAAGTTATTAACCCCTAAACCTAAGTCTAACCCTAACACCCCCTAACTTAAATATAATTTAAATTAATCTAAATAAATTTACTATAATTAAATAAATTATTCCTATTTAAAACTAAAAGTGTAATTAGTTTAAACTTCTTGTAATTATTTTTTATTTTTTGTAATTTAGTGTTTTTTTATTTTTTTATTATTATTATAGAATAGTTTATTTTATTGTATTTTAATTTAGCTAATTGTAGGTAATTTATTTAATTAATTTAATGATAGTGTAGTGTTAGGTGTATTTGTAACTTAGGTTAGGATTTATTTTACAGGTAGTTTTGTACTTATTTTAACTAGGTAGCTATTAAATAGTTATTAACTATTTAATAGCTATTGTACCTAGTTAAAATAAATACAAAGTTGCCTGTAAAATAAATATAAATCCTAAAATAGCTACAATTTAATTATTAGTTATATTGTAACTATATTAGGGTTTATTTGATAGGTATTTAGTTTTAAATAGGATTAATTTAGTTAATTTTAGGAATATTATTTAGTTTCATTTAAATTATATTTATGTTAGGGGGGTGTTAGGGTTAGGGTTAGAGTTAGGTTTAGGGGTTAATAAATTTATTATAGTAGCGGCGACGGTGCGGGCAGGAGATTAGGGGTTAATAATTGTAGGTAGGTGGCGGTGATGTTAGGGAGGGCAGATTAGGGGTTAATACTATTTATTATAGTTTTTGCGAGGCGGTAGTGCGGCGGTTTAGGGGTTAATAGATTTATTATAGTGGCGGCGAGGTCTGTTCGGCAGATTAGGGGTTAATAAGTGTAGTTAGGTAGCGGCAACGTTGGGGGGGCAGATTAGGGGTTAATAAATATAATATAGGGGTTGGCGATGTTAGGGGCAGCAGATTAGGGGTTTATAGGTATAATGTAGGTGGCGGCGGTGTCCGGTCGGCAGATTAGTGGTTAAAACATTTTATTATAGTGGTGGCGATGTGCGGGGCCTCGGTTTAGGGGTACATAGGTAGTTTATGGGTGTTAGTGTACTTTATAGCACAGTAGTGAAGAGCTTTATATTCACGCGTTAGCCCATAAAGCTCTTAACTACAGACTTTTTTTGTCGGTAGGAGTCTTGTCGGTAGAGGGTCTACCGCTCACTTCTTCCAAGACTCCAAATACTGGCGTTAGGCAGATCCCATTGAAAAGATAGGATACGCAATTGGCGTAAGGGGATCTGCGGTAGCCTGGAGTCGCGGTGAGGAAGTGAGCGTTAGACCCTTTCCTGCCTGACTCTAAATACCAGCGGGCGGTAAAATGCAGCGTTAGGACCCCTTAACGCTGCTTTTGACGGCTAACGCCAAACTCTAAATCTAGGTGTATGTTTCTAATGTATTCATTTTAAAATAATTTTAATTATAAATGTTATAGTTTAATATACTCAGGTTATTTTAGAATATATCATCTTTATTAAATGAATATGATAAATGATTGAAGTAAAATTGGCATTTGTTAATTAAAATAAAAATAATAGAAATAATGTTTTAAAAAGTAATATATTTGTTAGTAATTATAAGAGTGGGTTAAGATTTGCAATAAGTTTTTGCTAATATATATAATATATATTATATATATATATATATATATATATATATATATATATATATATATATATATATATATATATATATATATATACACACAAATAGATGCACATTAAATGTATTTTTTATTAGAGATTTTTTTAAGTCACGCATATAATTACTTTGGCAACATACATTAAATTTAAAATGTATCTTAAAGGAACAGTCTGCTCCAGATTTTTGTTTGTTTAAAAAGAGAGATAATAGCTTTATTACCAATTTCCTAGTTTTGCATAACCAACACAGTTATATTGATATACTTTTTACCTCTGTGATTACCTTGTATCTAAGCCTATTCAGGCTGTCCCCTTACCTTTGACAGAATTGCATTTTAGCCAATCAGGACTGACTCATAAATAACTCAATGGGAGTGAGCACAATGTTATCCATAAGGCACACATGAACTATAGCAGTTTAGTTGGGAGAACCTGTCACAATGCACTGAGATTAAAGGCAGCCAGGCTTGGAAATTAGCATATGACCATACCTAGGTTTAACACAAATAATACCAAGAGAAAACAGCAAATTTGATAATAAATGTAAATTGGAAAGTTTTTTTTTTAAAATTGCATGCCTTATCTAAATCATAAAAGTTAAATTTTGACTAGATTGTCCATTTAAGTTATATTTAGATGTACATGCAAGATTGATGCACAATGGTTGGATATTGAAGCATACAGACAGCTGTACAGTTCAGAGCAACAGTTACTGGGATTAAAGTGTGTTAGAATACACTTAGTAGCACTCACATTGTATATAAACCTTGTATTTGTAATAGGAATGGTTTTCCAAACTATAAAACCTTTATTAAAGCTCATAAAACATACACAAAAGAAGAAAAAAATAAAAGTTAGGCAAAAGGATTAAAAACACACACTGGACTAACTTATATTGTAACTAAATGTCAGTCAGGAGCAAAATGTGTTGGGTAGTTGGGCTGTATAAAGGAAGGATTAGTCCTTAGATAGGTTAACTACTGGCTGTACTGGGTATCTAAAAGGTCAATATTGTGGAACAGACTGTATATAACAATATATATATATAACAATGTTTTAACACATAATTACTGTAGTAAACCAATGGAATTATAGTCCAAAACGTCTTCTTATTAGTTCATATGTACTTCTGAGCTTGTTCAGAAGTATGGTATTAATGTTGATTATGCCTAGGGTGGGAATATTGCCGCTTTAAAACAGGACACATATGAATACATATGTCAGGGTTCTTATAATGGAATATTATTCAAAAGCAGCCCTAACATCTTTTTTTTTTCATATGTGTCCTGTAAAGTAGCAATATGCAAGGCCGTATTGACCTACCAGGATACCAGATTTCCCGGTGGGCTCCACAGCTGGGGTGATTAATGGATTCAATTGGGGTTTAGGGTGTCTATATAACAATCTGGTACTTTTATTAAATACAAAGTAATATGATTTTATTCTAAAAAAAATATTGAAGAATGAGTATTCGAGTAATCCGCTTTGAGAAAAATGGGACATGTGCATTCTACTGATTCAACAGAAAAAGGGCTGGTCTTCATATTTTTCTAGGGCTGCTTTTTAGTCCCAGTCCGTCCCTGGCAATATGGCCACCCTAGTTATGACATTATGGGGTAGATTTATCAAATGTCGAGCTGACATGATCCACTGTTCAAATCAGCCAACAGGATTTCAGTAGTTCTCATCCTATTGGCTGTTTTGAACAGCCAATAGGATTTCATAAGCTCTCATCATATTGGCTGATTTGAATTTGAAGAATCAAATCAGCCAATAGGAATGCAAGGTACGCCATTTTGAAACGGGTACCTTGCATTCAACTTCAGTGTACGGCGGTGACAGTATGAAGAGGATGCTCCGCGCAGGATGTCATCGCCTTCCAGGATAGCTCCACTCCGTGCTGCCGGTATGAAAATAAAAGACGTCCCCGAGATAGATGAAGGTGTCGCCGCCTGGATGAAGACTTCTCGCCGCCTGGATGAAGATGGATGTCCAGACTTCAGGAACCATGAGTAGATTTTATGGGGTTAGTGTTAGCTATTTTTTATTATTGGGGGTTGTTTTTTTATATTAGGGCTTTGGGCACTTGTAAAAGAGCTGAATGCCCTTTTAAGGGCATTAAAAGAGCTGAATGCCCTTTAAGGGCAATGCCCCTTTAGGGGCAATGGGTAGCTTAGGATTTTTTAGAGTTAGGTTTTTTTATTTTGGGGGGTTGGTTGGGTTGGGGGGTTTACTTTCAGGGAGGACTTAGTAAGTCTGTAAGGTAAAAGAGCTGTTTAACTATTGGTAGTTTATTGTAGGTTAGGGGGTGTTTTTATTTTGGGGGGCTTTTTATTTTATATGGCTATTAGATTAGGTGTAATAGTTTTATTTTATTTTTTTTTATTTTTTTTATTACTTCGCCTATTTCTTTTCACAGGATAACATTAATAACTGCTCAATTTTGTTACAAGATGAGTAATATAGAGATCAATCGCTAACAAGAAAATAAAAACAATATTTAAATCAAGAAACAAGGGAAGGGGGACCCCAACTAATTGGGGAACATCACCTGTTAAGCATCATCCAGAGAGTAGTTAGACCGATCTGTTTATGAATCATTAGTGTTTAAAACTGCCGCCTCCTAGGTGCTCCTAAGTACTGGATACAAGGTGAGCATTTTTGGTATAAGCCTTAGGCGAGAAGTGTAGGTAGTTCCTTATGTGAAGTAAGCGGGAGGGGCGGGGCTAAAATGATTTCTATGTCTCAGTGGTGGTCTGCTAGGGTGTGGTCAGTTTATATAGTGATTCTAGTCATCTGTCGTATTGTCCCCAGCTGAAGACGTGTTAATAGTTTTTATTTTTGATAATTTAGTATATTATTTTGTAATCTTAGAGTTTTTTATTTTTCATAATTTAGTGTTTATTATTTTTTGTAATGTTAGATTTTTTATTTTTTTTTGTAGTGTTAGTTTTTTTTTTTAAATTTTATTAGAATATAATTTATTGTTAGTTGTTTTTTTTATTTCACAGGTAAGTTTTTATTTATTTCAAAATAGTTATATTGTAATTTTAATTTAAAGTTAGGGGGTGTTAGGTTTAGAAGTTAATAGTTTAATTTAGTGTTTTGTGATGTGGGGGGGCTGCGGTTTAGAGGTTAATAGGTTTATTTAGGTGTCGGCGATGTCGAGGTGCTGTAGATTAGGGGTTAATAACTTTTATTTAGTGTTGGCAATGCTGGGGAACGCCAGAATAGGGGTTAATAATTATATTTAGTGTCGGCGATGTTAAGAGTGGCGGATTATGGGTTAATCACTTTATTTAGGTGTCAGCTATGTTGGGGAATGGTGGATTAGGGGTGTTTAGACTAGGGGTTTATGTTAGGGTGTTAGGTTTAAACATAATTTTCTTTTCCCCATAGACATCAATTGGGTAGCGTTACAGCGATCTTTATTCCGCTATCGCAGGTGTTATGTTTTTTTCTTACACTCTCTCCCCATTGATCTCTATGGGGGAAAGCGTGCACGAGCACATAAACTCAGCCCTTGGCTTTTGTGCGGTATGGACTTTAACGCACCATAACGCACAGCACAAGGAGGCTTTTCAGTAACTCGTAATTGCAGCGCTATGGAGAGTGCAATAACGCACTTTTTTGACGTTATTTTCGCACCCTGTTTAGCACAAAACTTGTAATATAAGTGTATGTTAGTAATGTTTAAGCATGAGTAAGGGCTGAGTACTAGCTCGAAACGTCACTTTCTTTTATTGGACCTTGCATTGTGAAAAATAAAGGTCTTTTTAAAAACAGCAGCTGGAGGATTTCTTGTTCTTTAGAATGCTATGGGCATGGTAAGCTCACTCCGAGGACTGCTCAACTAATGGTGTGCTGTTTCCTTACATGTATATTTGAATCATAGAAAACAAACACCGAGATTACAAGTTGTAAGCTAAACCCGGTGCGCAAATAATGCACTCTTACAAGTTACTGAAAAACTTTCTATTGTTGTGCGATATGGTGCGATAAGCTCCATACTGCACAAAACCCGTGGCCTGACTGGATGTGCTTGTGCACATTTTCCGCCAGAAGACATCAATGGAGAGAAAGTGTTCGAGAAAAATGAATGGTGATCGCTGTAACGCATTCCTCATTGATGTCTATGGGGAAAATAAAGTTATATATAAATCTAACACCCTAACATAAACCCCTAGTCTAAATACCCCTAATCCGCCGCCCCCGACATCACCGACACTTATTAAAGTTATTAACCCCTAAACCGCTGCCCCCGACACCGCCGACACTAAATAAACGTATTAACCCCTAAACCACCACCCCCACATCACTACTAATAAAATAAACATATTAACCCCTAAACCACCGGCCCCCACATCGCTACTAATAAAATAAAGTTATTAACCCCTAAACCGACGGCCCTCCACATCGCTACTAATAAAATAAAGTTATTAACCCCTAAACCGTCAGCCCTCCACATCGCTACTAATAAAATAAAGTTATTAACCCCACAAACCGTCGGCCGCCCACATTGCCAACACTAAACTAAACCTATTAACCCCTAAACCACCAGCCCCCACATCACAAAACACTAAACTAAACTATTAACCCCTAAACCTAACACCCCCTAACTTTAAATTATACTTACAATATAACTATAAAAAAAACTAAGATTGAGGGGGCGGAGTTAACCGCCGAGCAGGGAAGCTGTGTTTTGCTTGGGCTCCTGAGTTTTGGGAGATTGCTGCCTTAAAATTGTTGATCTGATTCAGCATTATTACAAACAAAAGTAATATATAGCCCTAGGCAATACCCTGGTTGAGTATAAGACTGTTTTAAAGTCCGGGGAAATACTACACAGGACCAGTGCCAAAGCTAACAGAATTTACAGCAGCTTGTGGATAAAGGCCTGCAATGCATCGGCTCCGCTCCAGAAGCAGCCTAATAGCCAGCGGATATCTTTCTCAGCTGCTCCGTCTCCTATCTAGAGACGCATGGTAAACAGAGAGGAGAGCTGAGGCCTTACACCACTAACTGTGACCCAGCGACTCGTAATTAGCTTACCAGGCTTTGAGAGACTCTAACCTAACCCCGGGGACACTCCAGGCAACCTCACAACTGGGGGATACCTTGCCTGTTAAAGAGGGACCCTTACCTAACCCAGGAACTGCTGCCGCCCTTGAAGACTATTTTGACGTGAGTCGCCGCCATCTTGGGTTGCCCGTACACTGAGCTACCGCACATAGCACTATACAGAGGAGGGCCATACAAGTTCAGCGGTATTAGATCTACACGGCAACCTCAGACATGTTACCTAATCTATACTCACCGCAGAGCTGCTGATGCAGTCAAGGCTTGGGTTTGGACGCAGTGTCCCTCTGGCCCCATAGTTCAGTTTCGGGCCTCACGACTGCTGACCGGAGGGTCGGGGCCCCGCTCCGGTTCAGCAGCCGCTTGCTCAGGACACATTGCTCTGCTGAGAGAAGACATCTCTTCACAGCCACAGCACACCACAGCTCATCTGATGTGAATCCCAACGGAGCAGATTATACTGCAGAGTCTGGGTAAGAGTTCCACAATCACGCAGACATCTGTTAACAAACTACCATACCCATAAATAAATATAAATAAAAGCTCTGAGACTCAACCTTATTAAGCTGCTATAATAAACTTTGTTACTACCTAACAAGCATTTGTCCCTCTCAGCAGGACATATCCCTAGTCAGTCTCCCCCTTTTTTCTTATTATTAGGCCATTGGACTATGAGCATCCCTCCACCTGGCAACATCCCACCTTCAAGCGCGCATATTTCATACAGACCTGTCACTTGCGCTTATCTATATAATAGGGGCTACAGAACAATTCTTCCCGGCCTGGGTGCAGCACACCCCCATTGGGGAAACACATCAGAACTACCTGTTTGCCCAAACATAGAAGTTACCCCATTAACATAGTCCCGCTGCTTTCCTGGGAAGCAGGCCAGAATCCAGACTCAGTTTTGCTTTTACTTGTGTCTCACCAGTCTCTCCTCTCCCTTTCCCACCGGCCCTTATTGCCTGTGGGTCATACCCCCATACCTGTTCCCACATCGTCCTTAGGGGACAACCCCCCCAGAGGAGAGACTATACATCTATGTGAAAGCCCTCTCAGACTCCAGGTTTAAGACACAGATTCCTCACCAGCCCAGTTCAATTCACAGATTGATGTTAAGAATTGAGAGGGTGAAGTAATAACTCCATTAAAGCCAAAGCCCCAGTCAGCCTTATAACGAATATGTCCATAGTGCCATATTTTTCTCTCTATCTGTTTAGTGTCCCCCATGTCACTACAACTGCAGAAACACAAAATGCCTAAGACTTTCTAGAGAAAACAGAAGTCCCACAACACTCCTAAAAGAACAGTCGCTGATCACTTTGGTCCACATGCTTCTAGACAACAATCTGGTTCAGAGGATGAAGCCTCAGACGAAAGCAGCCTCAATGATGCTCGCATCAGAACCACATTGACTCTATCAGGTCGCTCCTGGCCTCACACCATGACTCCCTGTCTAAGAAGTTTGACAAGGGTAAAGCTGATCTGAAGAGAGACATAGCCCTGATCAGGGAAAGAACAGATACTCTAGAGCGTAAGCAGGAGGACCTGAGGGTTGATCATTCCAATCTCTTAGATTACTCGCAGGGTCTTGCAGAATAGATCACAGATCTAGAACTTAAGCTTGCAGACCTTGAGGATAGGACTCGCCGCAACAACATTAGGGTAAAGGGTGTCCCTGAATCTGTGCCCCCACAGGATCTGGAAATATTCCTACAGGATTTCTTTGTTGCTGTCCTCGGCACTGGGATTGAGAAAGAGATGATGATTGACAGAGCACATAGAGCTTTGAGACCGCGGACAGCTGAAGGCGACAAACCAAGAGACGTCATTGCTTGGCTTCATTATTACACCTTTCGCGAAAAACTGCTGAGAGCCCTAGCAAGTGACAAGCTGCTTCCGGAGCAATATACCAATATCCAAGTATTTCAGGATCTCTCCCCTCATACCCTCCAACTGAGAAGGCACTACCAACCCTTTACTAAAATCTTGAGAGACAAAGCCATCAAATACAGGTGGGGCTTTCCTGTTAAGCTCTACATAAACAAAGATGGACAGCAGTTTGCGGCCTCGTCTCCCCAGCAGGCGAAAGAATTTCTCCAAAGAGGGGGACTACTACTGCAGGATCCGCCCGCAATTGCCCAAGCAACTGTGCCAGGAAGAGGCCTGAGAGCATCAGCCCCTGAATGGGGCTCCCTCACGCAGAGATCTAGAAGCAGCCAGAAGAAAACCTCAACAACCGGAGATAAGGACTCTCCCACATGAGACACTATTATATGGCCACTAATTTCATTTACTGATTGTTATCTCTCCATATTCTGGACATTTTATTGAGAGATCCTTTGTAACTAAAGAGACTGATTTGTGTGTACCAAGGGTACACGAAGATTGGTGAGACTGTTACAACATAATATATGTATTCCATGTGAATGTATTGGGCTGTCTCTCCTCTTTGTCTCCCCCCCCTTTTTTCCCTAACCTGCTGTTCTCTCGTCTCTACACTCCTTTCTTTCTTTCTCTCCCCTTCTTCTGCTCTATCTCCTTGTGCTTGCAAATATCTGTTCCAGTACATCTCAAGTTTTGCAATAATAGCTAAGAGATGATATAATCTGCGATCTCTCCTGTTTTGACACAATATTTAGATGACCATCGCCCAGAGCTACACATGCCCTAGTTTGAAATTTAGAGATATTACTAGGGAGTAGAGTGTGCCGCTATTAGCTGTACACAATCCCTTTAGCCTGCATATCCCTATCATTGAGAAAGTTCTAGGGGAGATTAAAAACTCTTACTCCTCTTCTTCCCACTTACTGTAGACAGCCACTCTTCTTCCTATTAGGAAAGCCAGGAGTTAGATCCGTTGTAAATAGGATCTTAGCTAGACTTTAATAAGAAAGCAGCTCTAGGGTGCAGTAATGCCATAACTCCCTAGAATAGCCTTACCGAGATGATGGTCATCAATATATAATGTATATTGTTATTTTTGTAGATGTTGTTGTTTATGCCCCTAATAGGGGACAGATCCCTTTTCTCCGAAAATTCTTGAACAGACTAGACCTCATCAAAAGGGGTCATGTCTTGTTGGGGGGAGATCTGAATTTGGTTTGGGACCCGGTGCTAGATAAGAAAAAGAACACGAGCCACCCAGTGGATCACAACGCTATCACTGGCTTTCCGTAGGCTAATGTACCAATTTGGATTGTTTGATGTTTGGAGGTGTTTAGCCCCGACTGAACTAGATTACATGTACCATTCGATACCTCACAACTCATATTCGCGGTTAGACTACCTACTATGTGATTCATGGACGCTTGACAAATTCACAATCTCAAAGATTAGGCCCTGCTCGTGGTCAGACCATGACATGGTTAGTGCCCGACTCTCAATCTTGCAACCTCCTGACTGTAGGCCATCTTGGAGGCTACCTGATCAGTGTCTCGTAGAAATGGAAATTCCGCATCTGACTGAACTAATCCTAGATTTCTTGACATTTAACGACACTGGGGAAACGGACCCCAAAATGTGTGGGCCGCCCTCAAAGCGCACTTGAGAGGCCATTTCATAAAGCAAAAGGCCCAATGGAAAGCGGCGCACAGGACCTCCCTAGCGAAACTGTACGCAGAATTGAGGCCCCTTGAAATAGCTACCAAAAAGCTCCAGATCCTGCTCTTGCCACCCAGGTGGGTAATATAAGATCCGAAATCAACAAACGTGAACTGTTGAAAGTTCAGGATAACTTGTTTAAATTGAAACAGATATATTACAGCAAAGGTAACAAAGCTGACAGACTATTAGCCCGCAAGCTTCAAAATTGGGCAGTCACCAGCAGGATACCGGCTATTCAATCGGTCCGTGGCATAGTCTGTTCCCCCAAGGAGATTGGTAAAGCCTTTTCAGACTACTATGCTACCCTTTACGACCTAGACCGTGGATCTAGTGACCCACCGGCAGGTAGAGAGGAGTTGGGGCAGTTCCTAGCAAAGCTACAGTTACCAACGCTGAGCGAGGAGTCTATTGAAGATTTAAATAAACCCTTTACCTTGGAAGAAATAAAAGCGGCCATTCTGTCACTTAAGCCCCATAAGGCCCCTGGCCCTGGTGGCTTTATGTCTCTATTCTACAGGACTTTTGCCTCCCTCCTTTCTCCTCTTCTCCTCTGACTGTTTAGCGGTGTGGCCAAGGAGGGCAAGATGTTGAAGGAGTTCTTGGAGGCCAACATTTTGGCCATTCCTAAAGAGGGGAAAGATCCTAAGGAATGTGGGAGCTATAGACCTATCTCCCTTATCAATGTTGACATTAAGATCTATTCCAAAGTCCTTGCAACCAGTCTGGTAAGGCACCTGTCCTCCATAATCCATCTGGACCAGGTTGGGTTTGTCCAAGGCAGACAGTGTACCGACAATACCCATAGGCTGTTAATTGTCTTTGCAGAAGCACAAGATATGGGCCTACCCCTTCTCACCCTGTCGTTAGATGCTGAAAAAGCGTTTGACAGGGTGAGATGGGAATACATGTTTGAAACCTTGAGGATATTCGGGATCCCGCACTCATTGTGTAAGGCAGTAGAGGCCTTATATACCCTCCCCACAGCAGTTGTTAAGGGATTGGGTTTTTGCTCACCTAAGATACGTATACGGAATGGAACGAGACAGGGGTGTCCCCTGTCACCATTCCTTTTCGCGATGGTGATGGAGCCACTAGCAGAAGCAATCAGGCGAGATGCCCATATCCAAGGCCTACTGTTACATGATTCGGTCCAGAAGGTGGCGCTCTTCACTGACGACCTTACTCTATTTATTGTGGAACCAACTCTTTCGCTTCCGCCACTGATGGCCCTAATAGATAGATTTGGTAAGCTATCTAACTACAAAATCAATGTCTCCAAGACGGAGGCATACATGATACACCTTGACCGTTCAGAGCAGAGAGCTTTGCAGAAGCAATACTCATTTAAATGGTCCACTAGAGGACTTCGGCATCTCAGGGTTTTCCTGTCTCATGACAAAGAGATAGTCCTCCAAGAGAACTACCAGGCCCTGCTGAAAGACGTTGATAACCATTTGAGAGCCAAAAAGTATGATGAACTATCCTGGATGGGTAGAATCGCGGCTCTGAAGATGATGTTGTTACCTAAATTAACATATATCATGAGATGTGTTCCCCTCCCAGTACCAGAAAGGCTACTAAAAAGCTTTCAGACCCTCTTCAATAGGTACGTCTGGAACAACAAGAGGCCCAGAGTTGCAGCTGTAATCTTGCAGTCCCCCCTAGACCAGGGAGGTTTAGGCTTACCAAGCATGAGACTGTATTATGAGGCGGCAATGATTTCCCATGTCTCGGCGTGGGGGCCAGGTCTGCCACCCATGAGATGGAGGGAGCTAGAGCAGGCCTCCCTTCTGGCATATATAGATCTGTCTGACTTGTTATGGTTCCCCCCACATCTTGCCTCCACCTATGTTATCTCTAACCAAATAGTGAGAGGATGCCAGTTACTATGGTATAAATTGCGGCACCACGCCCAGATCGCCCCCCATCCTTCTCCTATTCAGCCCATACTCCCCATTCTTCAGACCCTCCCTAATGTGAGGCTGAACTGGTGGCGACAAGTAGAGATCTTGACTGTCAGAGATTTTTATGCAGGGGGCCGTCTCCTCACGCAATGCAAAATGGTGGCTAACTTTGAGATCCCACGACACCTTGAGTTTGAGCTTCTAAGACATGGGGGTTTCTGGGTGATACCCCTTGTCCCCCTATGGCTTGGGAGTCTAGCTGGGAAATGGGCCTCCAGACTTATAAACCCCTCACAGCACACTATAAATGCCTACTGATACCGCCTACGCTACCAAAGACGAGACACATGCTCTCCTGGGAGACAGACCTAAAAATGACATACACCACTAAGAAGAGGACACTGGCCATCACCAGGACCAAAGCTACTTTGCACTGCACCACCATGTACGAACTTTATTTTAAAATGATCAGCAGGTGGCACCTGGTCCCGACCAGACTTCAGACCCTCTACCCTGGCCACTCCTCCTCCTGTTGGAGGGATTGTGGTGGCCTTGGCGCCCCACTGCACACATGGTGGTCTTGTCCCAGCCTTAAGCAGCTCTGGAGTAAGACCAGTATGGTCTGTAGCTCGATGGGTCTCCCAGAGATTACAGATCCCGGAATGGCTCTCTTACACTTGGGATTGGAGAAAATACCCTCGCACAAGAGAACCCTCCTTATATACATACTTACCTCAGTCAAAATGACAATTGCCAGGAACTGGAAAAAAGTGCATCCTCCAAAATGGCAAAGTGTTGTAGAGTATCTAAATTATGTCAAGTCCATGGAAGATTACGTATATAGAGTTAGGTGCCAAACAGAAATCTTCTGTCTTATCTGGGAACCCTGGGAGTCTTACTTAAAGAGACGCAAGATTAATCACTAGATATCTCAGTCCCTTAGTAATACAACTACCTGAAACAGTACCCGAATTGTTTCTGTGTCCTCCTCAACCCCCCCCCCCCTTACCACTTAATGAGTCCTTTCCTCCCCTTTACCCCAACTGAGCAACCTTACCGTCCTATGAGTGCTTACCCCTCTTCCTCCAGTGGGAGTACTTTAGTCCACGACAGTACAACGATAACCTTAATGAGACTTAGGTCCGACCACATGTGGGCGATGGCCTATGTCGGCCTTCGCGCTACTCTTGAATGCTGTATTTCGGACTTCACTGGACTACTAGCGTTAATACACATTAAAAGAGGCAGCAATTGCCACAATCCGGACCTACTCGCAGAATTACAACCCAACTTAACCGTGAGCACATTTACACACTTTGCACCTCACTTCCCAACTAAGACCTGACTGACTATCCAGGAATTGTAAAGGATAGAGAAAGAAATGTCAATGCTGTTCAATGTTACTGTCTATCAGTCCTGATGAGGTGTGAGATTGATTTATGTGTTTAATCACTACTTGTAATGTTTGAAATATCAGTTGTAACATTTTATGCTTTAAATAAAAAATTATATTTAAAAAAACAAAAACAAAAAAAAAACTAAGATTAAACTATAAATAAACCTAACAAAAAAAACTATAACTAAAAAACCTAAATTACAATATTAAAAAATCCTAACACTACAAAAAATTAAAAAAAAAATAACATTACAAAAAAACCCACCAAAATTACAAAAATTTAAAATAATATAACATTACAAAAAATAAAATCAGCCAATAACATTTAAGCAGCTCTCGTCCTATTGGCTGATTTGAATATTTCAGCCAATAGGAATGCAACTGTACCCCAATATAAAAGGAGTACCTTGCATTCAAGCTTGAGTGTGCGGCAGACGATTGCATGAAGAGGATCCACGTCGCTGAAGACCGCCGCCGCTGAAGGGGATCAGCGCTCCAGATGAGGACCAGCGCTCCGGATCTGCGCATCGCTGAAGAACGCTCCACACCTCCGGCAAGATGATAGAAGACGATGTCACCCTGGAAGAAGATCTTCGCCGCCTGGATGAAGACTTTGCTCCGCCTGGACTTCCGGACTTCAGGAACGGCGAGTACATTTTCTGGGGTTAGTGTTAGTTTTTTTTTTTGTTTTTTTTTAGATTAGGGCTTTTTTATTTTAATGTGCAAAAAAAGAGCTGATTGCCCATACACTTTTTGTAGGTAAAAGAGCTGTTTCACTTAGGGCAATGCCTTACAAAAGGCCCTTTTAAGGGCTATTGGTAGTTTATTGATAGATTAGGGGTATTTTTATTTTGGGGTGTTTTTTTTTCTCGTAATGTTAGTGTTTTGTTTTTTTTGTAATGTAAGATTATTTTAAATTTTCGTAATTTTGGTGTTTGTTTTTTGTAATGTTAGTTTTTTAATTTTTTTTCGTAGTGTTAGGATTTTTTAATATTGTAATTTTGTTTTTTTTATTTTATTTTATTAAATAGTAATGTGAGGTTAATTTATAGTTTAATCTTAGGTTGTTTTTTTGACAGGTACGTTTTTATTAATTTTAAGATAGTTATAATGTAAGTTTAATTTAAAGTTAGGGGGTGTTAGGTTTAGGGGTTAATAGTTTAATTTAGTGTTTTGCGATGTGGGGGCCCAGTGGTTTAGAGGTTAATAGGTTTAGTTTAGTGTTGGCGATGTGGGGGTCGGCAGTTTAGGGGTTAATACTTTATTTTAGTGTTGGCTATGTGGGCGAGCAGTGGATTAGGGGTTAATAAATTTAATATAGTATTTGCGATGCTGGGGATGGCAGTTTAGGGGTTAATAGTGTAGTTTATGGGTGTTGAGAAAAAAAGAAAAAGGCGCAGAGAGGCGAGACTCAAGTGAAGGCGTTTAATAACAAAATGTGACACACATACAATTTATGCACTTACTAGATGCAAGTTAAAAAGCTGCAAAATAGAAGGAGCGTGGGTGGTTCAGTTCTTTCTCCTCTCACTGTCGGCTCGTTGTGATTGCCGTACACCGCTACACCAGAAGTGACTGACAGGTTAATCCGGATACCATGTCAGTTAAGTCCGTGGCTTGTATGAGAGTTGGGGAACCGTACCCTTAGCGCATCCGACTATATTGTCAGTCTGTTTGTTTTTCCTGACGCGTTTCCCCCGGTCAGCGGCCGGGCTTCTTCAAGAGGATATATAACGGATACATTGAAACAAGCGCTCTTTCCATTTAAACAAAAAAGGACCAATCGGAGCTCGAGGGTGTGTATGTGAGCTCCTATTAGATTGCTCCAAAGTTCTCATATCGTTACAAACATATAGACGCTGGTGCATATATACATAATAAGAGGACAAAACATATTTCAATTGATAAAAAACAGTAAAAATACAATATAAATATAATATGACCATATATAAATACAAAGATAAATATTTAAAACAATTGTTTGAAATGATAGTATTTCGATGTTGTCGATATTAGACAACTTTGGCTTTGTCGCAGTGTGCAGCTTTTCTTAAGACCTAGTGAACTGAATGGCACATTTAGATAGTTATAGTGTCTATTGCTTTAAACATGTATGGAATAATTTTACACCCAAGCATTGAATTCTGTGCTAGCTCACTCTCCTAAGCCTAAATGGTCATATTGAGCACTGCTTTCCTTAACTAAAAATTAATAACGGTCATTAAATTGTTGTGATATTTATGGTATATGCCTTAAAATATTTGATGTATAACAAACGGAGAATAGATAAGTTAGGTAAAACCATAGGTTTAAAAATGAAGATAACTAATTGATCAAATGTGTTTTTAAAATGCATATTAGATTAATAATTTATACCTAGAAGTTATTTTTTAAAATTGATTTAAATTAAAATAGATTTGATGTATGATTTTGTTTTGTAGATGTAACCCCTAATTGTTAAAATTATTAAAATTATGAAAAAAGTTCAGTTAAATAATTGAATAATTAACTTATATACAAAACAATTTCTGCACACTTTTTATTTACATGAAGGCTGCTACATCAATATCTATATTCATACCTAATGGTTGAAGTGTTTTTAATTTGTAAATCTATTTTGTTTCAAGCTTCCTTAATTCAAGTAGCCTATTAGGTTTAGACGGGGGTACCCAATCTATAACTTGTATTCTTAACGAACTTGGACTACTACCATGGCACTCTGAAAAGTGCCTGGGTACACTGTGTTTAAGTAATTTTTCTTTTATATTATAGATATGTTCGTTTGTTCTTCTTCTTATTTTACGTTTCGTGCGGCCTACATATAATAGGCCGCACCCACATTCTAACAAGTAGACCACATACGTGGAATCGCAATTACTTCTAAAGGCTATGTTATAAGTTTCCGTTAGTTCACTGTTTGAAAATGTAGGTGCTCTATTTATGTGTTTACACATATTACATCTTGTTTTGTTACATTTCATAGTCCCTTTCCACTCTTTTAGCCAGTTACCTTCCACTGATTTAGATACTTCGTTGGTTGGGGTTTTTCCTTTTAGAGGTTTTAGTTTACTTGGGGCTAAGATATTTTTTAGGCTTTTCCCTTTTTTGTAGGTAAAAGTAGGTTTATTTTCAAGATGAGGCCCAAGGATGGGATCTGACTTGAGTAGTGGCCAGTGTTTCTTGAAGATGTTCTCCATCTTCCTAGTACCCTCATTATATGTGGTAATGAATCTTGGCTGGTTCGTTTTGCATGTTTGTGATTTCACTAGTGTATTGTGTATTGTAGTCCCCAATGTTTCCATAATTTCACCCTTGTTAGCGCTTTTGGAAAAAATAGACATTCTATCTTTACCTAATGCCTTTTCTTTTGCTTGCTGTATGACCTCACGCTTATAACCCTTCTCAATAAATTTACCTTCTAGAATGGTTGCTTCTAATTCAAAATCTTCTAAATATGTACAATTCCTTCTGATGCGCAAAAATTGACTGTATGGGACATTGTTAATCCAGCATTTCTTGTGTGCGCTTTTTGCTTGTATAAAACTATTACGGTCAGTTGTTTTCCGGTAGTTTTTTACTGCAACTTTACCTGTGGTATCTTTGAATAAAATTAAGTCTAAAAATTCTATTTGAATGTTAGAATATGATTTAGTAAATAATAAATTAAAATTGTTTGTATTGATATAATCCATAAAACTCTCTATTTGGTCCACCTCTCCTTTCCAAAGGATAATTATATCGTCAATATACCTGCCATAACACAGTATATTGTTAATAAAGGGGTTATTTTCCCAGATGAATTGATTTTCGAATGCATTGACATATAAATTAGCATATGATGGGGCAAATGTAGTCCCCATCGCTGTACCCCTAGTTTGGAGGTAAAATTTATTTTGAAATGTAAAATAATTGTGATGTAAAATAAAATTTATACTGTCTAAAAGAAATTTGATATGATTGGGTGGAATAAGCCATTTTACTAGTTCTTCTTCGATTTTTTGGACACCAAGTTTGTGTGGGATACACGTGTATAAAGCAGATATATCACATGTTAGCCACATCATATTATCTTCCCATGGGATACCCTCAAACCTCTTGATTACCTCAGTTGTGTCTTTTAAATAAGCTTTTGTCTTTTTAACAATCGGTTGCAAATAGGAGTCTACATATTTAGATAGACTATCACAGATAGATCCTATACCGGATACTATCGGCCTCCCTGGTGGATTTAAGGGGTTTTTATGGACCTTGGGTAAATGATATATAATAGATGTATTTGGTTGGGGGGTAAATATAAATTTATATTCTTCACTGTTAAGTATGCCATCTGATTTTGCTTTATTTAACATTTTATTCAGTTCTTTATTGTACATTTCTGTAGGGTCACTAGAGAGAATCTTGTATGTTTCTACATCATTTAACAAATTATATGCTTCCTGTATATATGCCTCTCTTTTCTGGATAACAATACCCCCGCCTTTGTCGGCGGGGCGTATTATTATCTCATCGTTGTCGGTTAATTTTTTTAGAGATTTTCTTTCTTGTATTGTCAAGTTGTCATTATATTTATTAAAAAAAGTTGTCTCTTTGGTAAATTGTTCCTCTATATCTTGTTGGACTAGCTTAGTGAACATAGATAATTGTTCCCCTTGGGACCCTACTGGGTTGAAAGTTGATTTGGCTTTAAAATTTGAGTGGTGTATTTCAGGTTCAGTCTCATATTGGGACAGATCTAGTGTATCAATATATTCATTTAGAGGATCATCTATGTTTGCATCTATTGAATTTGCAGGGATAGAAGGAGAATCAGTTATAATTTGATGTTGAGTGTTACCCATGTTTTCTAAGTCTTTTAAAATATTCAAAGTTCCTAAATCTCCTGATTCAATGTGGCGATTGTTAGGTATATCTCTGTTGAGAGGATTTTTAAGAAAATATCTTTTGAGCGTTAGCTTTCTGACATACTTATGTAAATCCACATACATCTCAAATTTATTGGGTCTGGATTTTGGTGCAAAGTTTAGACCCTTCTGGAGAAGCTTAAGGTCATTTTGATCTAATTCAATATTAGCTAGATTAAAGATGTCTTTTTTTGTTTGGTTTACTCTTTCCTTATTCTTCCTGTTTGTCTGTAACTGTTTTCCTGCTCTATTTCCTCTTGTTCTCTTTCTAAGGACCTTTTCCTTTGCCTTGTCCTGTCCTGTTGGAATTCTGGTGGTTCTTGGTTTCTGTTTGTCCCTACCCCTAAAAAATTATTCTCAGAAATCTCTTTTGGCCTAGCACCTTTATTCTCCCAAGTGGGTGTAGTGTATTGATTTTTGTGCGGAGCCAGTGGTTCATAACTATTTTTGGTACTGATATAATTATTATGAGGATTTGTAGATTCCTTACCTCTATAACTATTCCTCCTTCTCCATTCTACATGTTGATTTGGATTTTTATGGTGACTAGTGTAGTCAGGGTGTGTAGTATAATTGTTTGCATTTGCATGTGCACTATGATTACTGTAATGAGTCCTTCCATGACTATTATGGTCAGTGTGTGTAGTCCGATAATTTTCATGGGTACTTGTATTATGGTATGGCATTCTCTGATAACCCCCTGGTTTATAGTGAACCACTGGTGATTGATTGTTCTGATAATGAACTGAATTATTATTCTGATAGTGGTAAGGTCTATTATCCTTGATGATATATTGTCCTTGTTTACCTGTTCTTTGATTGTCATGTCTGTAGTTATTGCCAGATTCATTATTCCTAAAATCATTATTTGCTTTCTTGCTATCTGAATTATTTGCGGGGAATATAGAATCTTTATTTGATTTTTTATAGGAATATGCTTTATTTTCCTTGTAATCTTCAAGATCTCTTCTGAGTTTCTTTTGTTTAGTTTGTTGTAATTCCCTATCTAACTGGCTGACCCTAAATTGTATGCTTTTGTTGCGATTGATCCATTTTTCTATATTTTTATATGGCTGGATTTTAGTCACTATTTCATCTAATTCAGTTTTTATTTTATTTAATCGTGATTCCCTATATTTGATGAGGATCTTTATGTACTTATTAGAGCATTCCTGTGATGCTGCTTCCCACTCAGTAATTAACTCTATCTCATCCAGATCAAATGCAGGTTGCTTTAATATTCTTAACCCTCTTGGAACCACTTTATGAGTCAAGTAATTCTCCAGGAGGATTAAGTCCTGCCAATCTTTAGCATCCTGATATAAAAGTTTTTCAAGGGATTTAAATAGATCCTCCGGATCAGTATCAGACGTACTGGCACCCTCTGTATCAGTGTCCAATAGATTTAAGTTTCTAGTTCTTTTGACCCTATGGGGATTATGACCAAATTCTTTCATTATGATATTAGACAAAGTTACTGGCATAGTGTCGTTTTCTAATACAGGTAGTTTATGGGTGTTAGTGTACTTTGTAACATTTTTGTTATGAGTTTTGTGAAATATTTTTGTTTTATAAAATCCATAACTACTGGTCTCATATAACGGAATGGATTGTGGCGGTATAATCTATAATGCTAGTGTTATAGCCAGACCGCACAACATTTAATACAGGCGCAATGAAAATCCTGCGCTCAAAAGCCATTTTTTGAGTGTGGAATGGAGAGTTGCGTAAAGGCTAAAATGCTAGCGTTATAGCCGTACTGCCGTGATTTGTAATACAGGAGACCTACATATTCCGCACTGGCCAATTTTTCAGCAGTATAGCTATACCGTACAACTTTTAAGCTTGCTTAGAGTTATTATATTGCAATATGTATTATCCTGAAGTGGTTTAATAGACATTACTGCTAATATTATGGAAAAACAAAAAAGCCCAAATTATTTTGCTGCAGCATATAAAAGGCGGTTAGGTACATAAAACTACTGCAAAGTGGTCTGATGCTATATCTTTAACTTTTCTTGTAAATAGATAATCATCTGTGTTGTATTGTCTCAGTAATGAGCTCTAAATAGATTTTGCTATAATATCTTTGCTCTGGTTTAGTGCTGCAACTAATGTAATATGTATTTGTGATAATCAATATTTGCTTGATATCCACGAAACACAATGTGACCATCTAATCTCTACTAGTTATGATATACTCTGGTTCAAATGAAAACAGACGTTTCCATTACTACTCTATCAGCAAAATTTAAACCACTATTCTATTGTATAGATTATGTAGTAAATAATTGTGTGACAGCCCTTCATTATTTATTGTGCCCTTTTCCCAAAACTGCTCAAAATTACTAATATTAATTTAAAGTTAACTGCCAGTTGCAATTAAAATTTGGGAGGTCCCAATAACACTCTTCACGAGTCTCTGACATAAATGGGCTTTCTCAAAGGGTTCGTGTGCTGTATCTACGATGAGTTTTTATCGCGTATGTGTTGAAGCCACTCTCTCGTATGATGTCATGATGTCTATTAAATCCATTTAATATCATAGGCATCCTGTATCATAGAATAATAAGTTCCAAGATATTTATTTAATTATCATGGTCGATATTATTATTGAATTTTTTTTCAGAGTAGATCTTTATTTCAAAATGATTGTTAATCTTTATATGATTCTAATCGCATTTGATATGGGGTTGTACTGTAAGATTAATATAGTATGTATCCTGTCATTGGATAACCGTAGGAAAAATATATTATATCCAATGTTTGATCTTTTTGCAAAAACATTCTACATTTTATAATAATTTGTACTTTGTTCTAATGATCATTAAATATGCTTAACTCGAAGGGTAAGATAGTATGAATCTTGTATTATAGTAATTGAATTTCCAGTAATAATTCCTTTAAATTGATTGTGCTTGAATTGAGTTCCTATCATGGTGACACAAATAAGGTATGTGAGTTTAATGTGATAATTGTGCTTAATTGTGCTTAAACACTAAGGGCTAGAATACAAGTGGAGCACTAATTTATCTTGCTAATTAACCAGCCATTACAAGTCGCTGGTTATTGCTACTGCAGATCTCTAATTTTTTTATTTTATAATGTGCTCCAAATGCCCCCAAACTTAACGGCTAGTTTTCCTTTTTTTAAAAAAAAAAGTAGCTCTTTAAAAAAAACCAAAAAAAAAAAACCTGCGCTTAGCAGTTTTTAGGGTCTAAAGTCGGCAGCTGTAGGGTGTAAAGTGCCTTTACATAGCGGTCTATGGGAACTGTGTGTTTGCTGCAAATATTTATGTATATAGTCATATACATATATATTTATGTGTTAATATATATATACACACATATAAACACATAAATAAATATGTATATAGTCATATACATATATATTTACACTTTGCTGCTATCGCTGCGCTACTTACCCCCTTTGCTGCGTGAGTTCTCATGCTCTACCTGACGCCATGAGAATGAAGCTCCCAGCTTGCGTTCGCATTGCCGTCAACTTGTAATACCAGCGCACTTTAGTGTGTATATATAGCCTTACAGCAAAGTAAGGGGGCACTAGTGATAATATAGATAGTGATATTAATCTATATACTCTTTAAAAAATGCAAATTGGTAATTGTGTATACAATACAGATAAAAAAATAAAACAAAATAAAAGAAAAATGAAATAAAATCCTCTCAAATGAGGATTAGTTACCTATTGGAGCCATTTGATTACAGCAATAAGAAATCTGATCTGGGGTGAGCTGCTACACCTGCCTAAAATTTGCAGCTTGTTTCTACCAGCACATAAGTGTGCTCATGGAGTATGTGAGTAACCATCTGTACCACTGAAAATATTGTTTGTTATATCTTTAACAGTCTGCACATGTAGTGCTTTTTTTCTGTGTCTCCTTTTCCATCTCCAGCATCACAGTACTACCTGAGAGGTGAGCTGCCACACCTATTTGAATCTGCAGCCTGCTACTACCAGCACATTGGTGTGCTTGTGAAGTGTGTGAGTACCCATTTGGCTCTACTACTGTTATTACTGATTTTTATATCTGTTGATCCTACACATGAGGCGCCCCTCTATTTTCTTCTATTCCGCACTTTAGTGTGTGCTGGTATTATTCAGTGGAGCACAAATATCACTTTCACAAAAGCGATATTTAGCGCTCCACTTGTAATCTAGCCTTTAGTGAAGGAAAATTATAAAAATCTTAAAAAATACTCACCTAAATTACAAGATGTGCTCTTAACCCGGTGCTTAAATAAAGCTAAAAATGTAGCGGTTTAACACTTTCCATAGCGCTGCCATTACAAGTTACAAAAAAACCTTCTAGTGTTGTGCGGTATGGTGCGTTAAGCTCCATGCCACACAAAATCCAAGGCTGACTGTGCTTGTGCACACTTTCCTCCATAGACATCAGTTGCAAAATAAAAAAAATCCTAACACTACAAAAAAATTAAAAAACCTAACATTACAAAAAAAAATCAAACACTAAAATTACTAAAAAAAACCCCCTAACATTACAAAATAAAATAAAACACTAAAATTACGAAAAATAAAAAAACTAACGGCTAGATTACGAATTGTGCAATAAGGTAAAAAAGCAGCGTTAACAGGTCCTAACTCTGCTTTTTTACGCCTCCTTGTATTACGAGTCTTGCAGGTATAGGTGTACAGCACACTTTTTTGCCTTACCGCAAATCAACTTACGTAAATTTTGTAAAGGTGATACTATTCGAAAAGGATAGGGGAAAGGTCTAGCTCTGAGTTTAAGCTTTTTGGAAATAGGGTATTTTGTATTCTATAACACGGGTTATTTTGTCATTCTACTAAGATCTCCATCGCCTGCGTGCATAGCACTAAGTGCAGGTATCAGCAGATATCCACCCTCTATTTGGAGGTAAGACGCTTATCCGAAGTGACCATAAGGACTTTGTTCTCTCCTATTTCGAGTCGCAAGGAAGAACGAGCCCCCCGAGTGTCACCGGTGACGTCAGATGCCAAGTCACATTCGTTGAACTCAAGTGCGTTGTGTAAGATCCACAGCTGCTTGTTTGAAATGGCTCTACAAATATACATAAGTTTTCAAGGTATTATGTATAATTTTTGCCTATAACATCAGCTGATCTAGGAATGTTTTACCCTACAGAGGCATAAAATTTAAAGGTAACAAGAACTTTGTCTGTGTAGTAAAATTCATGTTTCGGAACCTTTTTCTAATTGTGCTGTTCACTGCCTAAAGGTTTCTGTTTGCCTATATAGTGGAAATCCACCTACATTTGCTAGAGGAGCTCCTCGCTATCAATTGGGAACTTTTTGACTTTTAACACCATTTGAACTGTGGTTTTATGAACTTTATTAATTCCTATGTGGAAATTTCCATACTATCGGCTAGATTTAGAGTTTTGTCGGTAACGACCTGCGTAGCTAACGCTGGCTTTTTTTCTGGCCGCACCTTTTAAATACCTCTGGTATTGAGAGTTCACAGAATGGCTGCGTTAGGCTCCAAAAAGGGAGCGTAGAGCATAATTTATCGCCACTGCAACTCTCGATACCAGAGTTGCTTACGGACACGGCCAGCTTCAAAAACGTGCTCGTGCACGATATCCCCATAGGAAACAATGGGGCTGTTTGAGCTGAAAAAAACCCTGCAAAAAAGCCGCGTTCAGCTCCTAACGCAGCCCCATTGTTTCCTATGGGGAAACACTTCCTACGTCTGCACCTAACACTCTAACATGTACCCCGAGTCTAAACACCCCTAACCTTACACTTATTAACCCCTAATCTTACGCCCCCGCTATCGCTGACCCCTGCATATTATTTTTAACCCCTAATCTGCCGCTCTGTACACCCCCGCCACCTACATTATCCCTATGTACCCCTAATCTGCTGCCCTAACATCGCCAACCCCTATATTATATTTATTAACCCCTAATCTGCCGCCCCCAACGTCGCCTCCACCTAACTACACTTATTAACCCCTAATCTACCGACCGGACCTGAGCGCTACTATAATAAATGTATTAACCCCTAATCCGCCTCACTCCCGCCTCAATAACCCTATAATAAATAGTATTAACCCCTAATCTGCCCTCCCTAACATCGCCGACACCTAACTTCAAACATTAACCCCTAATCTGCCGACTGGAGCTCACCGCTATTCTAATAAATGTATAAACCCCTAAAGCTAAGTCTAACCCTAACACTAACACCCCCCTAAATTAAATATAATAACAAAATAAATTAACTCTTATTAAATAAATTAATCCTATTTAAAGCTAAATACTTACCTGTAAAATAAACCCTAATATAGCTACAATATAAATTATAATTATATCTTAGCTATTTTAGGATTAATATTTATTTTACTGGTAACGTTGTATTTATTTTAACCAGGTACAATAGCTATTAAATAGTTAAGAACTATTTAATAGCTAAAATAGTTAAAATAATTACAAAATTACCTGTAAAATAAATCCTAACCTAAGTTACAATTAAACCTAACACTACACTATCAATAAATTAATTAAATAAAATACCTACAATTATCTACAATTAAACCTAACACTACACTATCAATAAATAAATTAAATACAATTCCTACAAATAAATACAATTAAATAAACTAACTAAAGTACAAAAAATAAAAAAGAACTAAGTTACAAAAAAAAAAATATTTACAAACATTAGAAAAAAATTACAACAATTTTAAACTAATTACACCTACTCTAAGCCCCCTAATAAAATAACAAAGCCCCCCAAAATAAAAAAATGCCCTACCCTATTCTAAATTACAAAAGTTCACCTTACCAGCCCTGAACAGGGCCCTTTGCGGGGCATGCCCCAAAGAATTCAGCTCTTTTACCTGTAAAAAAAAAACATACAATACCCCCCCCAACATTACAACCCACCACCCACATACCCCTAATCTAACCCAAACCCCCTTAAATAAACCTAACACTAAGCCCCTGAAGATCTTCCTACCTTGTCTTCACCATGCCAGCTATCACCGATCGTTCCAGGCTCTGAAATCTTCATCCAAGTCCAAGCGGGGGCTAGACATCCATCATCCGACGGATAAAGAAGTCCAGAAGAGGGTCCAAAGTCTTCATCCTATCCAGGAAGAAGAGTAGATCCGGACCGGCAACCATCTTCTTCCAAGCGGCATCTTCTATCTTCATCCGATGAGGACCGGCTCCATCTTGAAGACCTCCATCGCGGATCCATCCTTCTTCTCCGACGACTTCCCGACGAATGACGGTTCCTTTAAGGGACGTCATCCAAGATGGCATCCCTCGAATTCCAATTGGCTGATAGGATTCTATCAGCCAATCGGAATTAAGGTAGGAAAATTCTGATTGGCTGATGGAATCAGCCAATCAGAATCAAGTTCAATCAGATTGGCTGATTCAATCAGCCAATCAGATTGAGCTCGCATTCTATTGGCTGTTCCGATCAGCCAATAGAATGCGAGCTCAATCTGATTGGCTGATCGGATCAGCCAATCGGATTGAACTTGATTCTGATTGGCTGATTCCATCAGCCAATCAGAATTTTCCTACCTTAATTCCGATTGGCTGATAGAATCCTATCAGCCAATCGGAATTCGAGGGACGCCATCTTAGATGACGTCCCTTAAAGGAACCGTCATTCGTCAGGAAGTCGTCGGAGAAGAAGGATGGATCCGCGATGGAGGTCTTCAAGATGGAGCCGGTCCTCATCGGATGAAGATAGAAGATGCCGCTTGGAAGAAGATGGTTGCCGGTCCGGATCTACTCTTCTTCCCGGATAGGATGAAGACTTTGGACCCTCTTCTGGACTTCTTCAGCCGTCGGATGAAGGATGTCTAGCCCCCGCTTGGGCTTGGATGAAGATTTCGGAGCCTGGATTGATCGGTGATACCTGGCATGGTGAAGACAAGGTAGGAAGATCTTCAGGGGCTTAGTGTTAGGTTTATTTAAGGGGGGTTTGGGTTAGAATAGGGGTATGTGGGTGGTGGGTTGTAATGTTGGGGGGGTATTGTATGTTTTTTTTTACAGGTAAAAGAGCTGAATTCTTTGGGGCATGCCCCGCAAAGGGCCCTGTTCAGGGCTGGTAAGGTAAAAGAGCTTTGAACTTTTGTAATTTAGAATAGGGTAGAGCATTTTTTTATTTTGGGGGTCTTTGTTATTTTATTAGGGGGCTTAGAGTAGGTGTAATTAGTTTAAAATTGTTGTAATTTTTTTCTAATGTTTGTAAATATTTTTTTATTTTTTGTAACTTAGTTCTTTTTTATTTTTTGTACTTTAGTTAGTTTATTTAATTGTATTTATTTGTAGGAATTGTATTTAATTTATTTATTGATAGTGTAGTGTTAGGTTTAATTGTAGATAATTGTAGGTATTTTATTTAATTAATTTATTGATAGTGTAGTGTTAGGTTTAATTGTAACTTAGGTTAGGATTTATTTTACAGGTAATTTTGTAATTATTTTAACTATTTTAGCTATTAAATAGTTCTTAACTATTTAATAGCTATTGTACCTGGTTAAAATAAATACAAAGTTGCCTGTAAAATAAATATAAATCCTAAAATAGCTATAATATAATTATAATTTATATTGTAGCTATATTAGGGTTTATTTTACAGGTAAGTATTTAGCTTTAAATAGGATTAATTTATTTAATAAGAGTTAGTTTATTTCGTTAGATTTAAATGATATTTAACTTAGGGGGGTGTTAGTGTTAGGGTTAGACTTAGCTTTAGGGGTTAATACATTTATTACAGTAGCGGCGAGATTAGGTCGGCAGATTAGGGGTTAATTATTGAAGTTAGGTGTCGGCGATGTTAGGGAGGGCAGATTAGGGGTTAATACTATTTATTATAGGGTTATTGAGGCGGGAGTGAGGCGGATTAGGGTTAATAACTTTATTATAGTAGCGGTGAGATCCGCTCGGCAGATTAGGGGTTAATAAGTGTAGGCAGGTGGAGGCGAGGTTGAGGGGGGCAGATTAGGGGTTACTAAATATAATATATGGGTCGGCGGTGTTAGGGGCAGCAGATTAGGGGTACATAGCTATAATGTAGGTGGCGGCGCTTTGCGGTCGGCAGATTAGGGGTTAATTATTGTAGGTAGCTGGCGGCGACGTTGTGGGGGGAAGGTTAGGGGTTAATAAATATAATATAGGGGTCGGCGGTGTTAGGGGCAGCAGATTAGGGGTACATAAGTATAACGTAGGTGGCGGTCGGCAGATTAGGGGTTAAAAAAAATTAATCGAGTGGCGGCGATGTGGGGGGACCTCGGTTTAGGGGTACATAGGTAGTTTATGGGTGTTAGTGTACATTAGAGCACAGTAGTTAAGAGCTTTATAAACCAGCGTTAGCCCAGAAAGCTCTTAACTACTGACTTTTTTCTGCGGCTGGAGTTTTGTCGTTAGATTTCTAACGCTCACTTCAGACACGACTCTAAATACCGGAGTTAGAAAGATCCCATTGAATAGATAGGATACGCAATTGACGTAAGGGGATCTGCGGTATGGAAAAGTCGCGGCTGAAAAGTGAGCGTTAGACCCTTTCCTGACTGACTCCAAATACCGGCAGTAGCCTAAAACCAGCGTTAGGAGCCTCTAACGCTGGTTTTCACGGCTACCGCCAAACTCTAAATCTAGGCCTATGAATTTCTGTGATTTTAGTTTTTAGTTACCTTTTGAGTACCATTTAATCAGATTTTTTAACTTTTATTAAATATTTTTTATCATATATTTTGTGTACATTTATCTGTTATTTGCTATTTTAGATTGTGGTTATTCGCTGGGGAGACGTCCCCTTCATATTGCTACCCTTGTATATATAAATATTTCTTATGCTTCTTAGCTAAATATCTATACATGATTTTGCACGGTTGATATTTGCAATAAATATATGCTTTATTATACCATAACACTGATGCTCACCTTTTTTTACTGACCATATATTTGGACACTTTTACCTATTAATAATTAGTGCCACTCATAGATATTTCTTTATCTTTAAACCCATATTGATACTCCCTGATACCTTTAGCTTTTTTAGCGCCCTTACACTCTCCCTTTTTTTCCTATTTTTATCTGAAAAGAATGAAGGATCTTTTCACTTGTAAGGAGTTTGGTATCAACTGCACTTGCGCTCTACTATCCCTCTTTTCTCTTACTTATTGTTTGATACTTTATTTAGTAGCAGCAGCAGGTCACCTCTCTTAATATGGAGGATATATTTGATTTTAGGGACCAAATCTTTCTAGATATGAGAGAGGACAATACTCCCCCTACAAATCCTGTTTTATCAGACAAAATCTCCGATCTAATGCAGAGTTTAGAACATATGATTAAAGAGTTAAAACAAAAAAATGGAACTAGTTTTTTTAAATAGATATAAAACTAAAGGAATTATTCTTAGAGGTCTTCGACTTAATAAAAACTGTACTTTCCCACTTACTGACCCTTTACAAACTGAATGGACAGATACCTTGAGAAAAGCGTCCAATACCCTAATTGATATTTTGAAACGGTCAAGAAAAGAAACATTGGTTAATATAAAGAAGAACATCCTAGAAATAAAGGAAAAATTAAAAGATAGAAAAAACAGCAATAAATATGAAGAAAGACAAAAAGTGATAATTGATAAAGTTGATAATTTAAATAAAGATCTTCTAAGATCAACATGGGGTAAAATAGAGAGAGACATGAAGGACAATACCCAATCACCAAATGAAGAAAATAGTAATGAAACCTCTTTAAATACACATAAAAATAAACAAAAAAAATGAATACACACATAGAGGCCTAGTTATCAAGCCGTCAACCTCAAATACGCTGGAATTCTGCAGCGTATTTGTGGCGAGGCTGATTCGCCTTAGTTATCAAAGGCTAGAGACCGGCAAAAGTAGAATTTTGTGACGTAAACTTCGATTCGCCGGACTCAGTCCGACACAGATCGATTCTTACGTCACTCCAGATGTTCCGCACACAAATTCGGCACAATCTGACTACTTTTGCTAGTTATCAAAAAACTAGCAGGTACGCTCGGCACTTTTCCGGCCCAGCTTACCTGGTTTTCAAACCGCCACCCTGGAGGCGGCGGATCCCATAGGAATCAATGGGAGTCTGACCATAGCAAAAGTACAAGTTCGCTGCTGCCAGACATCCCATTGATTCCTATGGGAACTGTCTACACCTAACACCCTAACATGTACCCCGAGTCTAAACATCACTAATATGTCCCCCCTACACCGCCGCAACTAAATAAAGTTATTACCCCCTAAACCGCCACTCCCGGAGCCCACCGCAAGCTACTCTATACATATTAACCCCTAAACCGCCACTCCCTGACCCCGCCGCAACTATAATAAATGTATTAACCCCTAAACCGCCGCTCCTGGAGCCCACCGCAAGCTACTCTATACATATTAACCCCTAAACCGCCACTCCCAGAGCCCACCGCAACCTATATTAAATTTATTAACCCCTAATCTGCCCCCCCTATAATAATTATATTGTAGCTATTTTAGGATTTATTTTTATTTTACAGGCATCTTTCAATTTATTTTAACTAGGTACAATCTCTATTAAATAGTTATTAACTATTTAATAGCTTACCTATTTATAATAAAGAGAAATTTACCTGTAAAATAAAAACTAACCTAAGTTACAATTACACCTAACACTACAGGGAGTGCAGAATTATTAGGCAAGTTGTATTTTTGAGGATTCATTTTATTATTGAACAACAACCATGTTCTCAATGAACCCAAAAAACTCATTAATATCAAAGCTGAATAGTTTTGGAAGTAGTTTTAGTTTGTTTTTAGTTATAGCTATTTTAGGGGGATATCTGTGTTTGGTGACTATAACTGTGCATAATTATTAGGCAACTTAACAAAAAACAAATGTATACCCATTTCAATTATTTATTTTTACCAGTGAAACCAATATAACATCTCAACATTCACAAATATACATTTCTGACATTCAAAAACAAAACAAAAACAAATCAGTGACCAATATAGCCACCTTTCTTTGCAAGGACACTCAAAAGCCTGCCATCCATGGATTCTGTCAGTGTTTTGATCTGTTCACCAACAACATTGCGTGCAGCAGCAACCACAGCCTCCCAGACACTGTTCAGAGAGGTGTACTGTTTTCCCTCCTTGTAAATCTCACATTTGATGATGGACCACAGGTTCTCAATGGGGTTCAGATCAGGTGAACAAGGAGGCCATGTCATTAGATTTTCTTGTTTTATACCCTTTCTTGCCAGCCACGCTGTGGAGTACTTGGACGCGTGTGATGGAGCATTGTCCTGCATGAAAATCATGTTTTTCTTGAAGGATGCAGACTTCTTCCTGTACCACTGCTTGAAGAAGGTGTCTTCCAGAAACTGGCAGTAGGACTGGGAGTTGAGCTTGACTCCATCCTCAACCCGAAAAGCTCATCTTTGATGATACTAGCCCAAACCAGTACTCCACCTCCACCTTGCTGGCGTCTGAGTCGGACTGGAGCTCTCTGCCCTTTACCAATCCAGCCACGGGCCCATTCATCTGGCCCATCAAGACTCACTCTCATTTCATCAGTCCATAAAACCTTAGAAAAATCAGTCTTGAGATATTTCTTGGCCCAGTCTTGACGTTTCAGCTTGTGTGTCTTGTTCAGTGGTGGTCGTCTTTCAGCCTTTCTTACCTTGGCCATGTCTCTGAGTATTGCACACCTTGTGCTTTTGGGCACTCCAGTGATGTTGCAGCTCTGAAATATGGCGAAACTGGTGGCAAGTGGCATCTTGGCAGCTGCACGCTTGACTTTTCTCAGTTCATGGGCAGTTATTTTGCGCCTTGGTTTTTCCACACGCTTCTTGCGACCCTTTTGACTATTTTGAATGAAACGCTTGATTGTTCGATGATCACGCTTCAGAACCTTTGCAATTTTAAGAGTGCTGCATCCCTCTGCAAGATATCTCACTATTTTTGACTTTTCTGAGCCTGTCAAGTCCTTCTTTTGACCCATTTTGCCAAAGGAAAGGAAGTTGCCTAATAATTATGCACACCTGATATAGGGTGTTGATGTCATTAGACCACATCCCTTCTCATTACAGAGATGCACATCACCTAATATGCTTAATTGGTAGTAGGCTTTCGAGCCTATACAGCTTGGAGTAAGACAACATGCATAAAGAGGATGATGTGGTCAAAATACTCATTTGCCTAATAATTCTGCACTCCCTGTACACTATACTTTAATAAATTATTCCTATTTAAAACTAAATACTTACCTGTAAAATAAACCCTAAGATAGCTACAATGTAATTAATAATGTATTTATTTTAGCTAGTTAGAATAGTTATTAAATAGTTATTAGCTATTTAATAACTACCTAGCTAAAATAAATACAAAATCACCTGTAAAATAAATCCTAACCTAAGTTACAATTAAACCTAACACTACACTATCATTAAATAAATTAAATAAATTACCTACAAATAACTACAATTAAATACAATTACATAAACTAACTAAAGTACAAAAAATAAAAAAAGCTAAGTTACAAAAAATAAAAAAAATAGGTTACAAATATTTTAAAAATATTACAACAATTTTAAGCTACTAACACCTAATCTAAGCCCCCTAATAAAATAACAACCCCCCCCCAAAATAAAAAAATGCCCTACCCTATTCTAATTTAAAAAAGTTCAAAGCTCTTTTACCTTACCAGCCCTTAAAAGGGCCATTTGTGGGGCATGCCCCAAAGAATTCAGCTCTTTTGCCTGTAAAAGAAAAATACAACCCCCCCCCCCCAACATTAAAACCCACCACCCACATACCCCTAATCTAACCCAAACCCCCCCTTAAAATAACCTAACACTAATCCCCTGAAGATCATCCTACCTTTAGTCGTCTTGACTCAGCCGAGCCACCGATGGAACTGAAGAGGAGACCCGGACCGGCAGAAGTGATCCTCCAAGCGGCGCTGAAGAAATCTTCCATCCGATGAAGTGATCCTCCAAGCGGCGCTGAAAAAGTCTTCCATCCGGGCGATGTCATCTTCCAAGAGGCGCTGAAGAAGTCTTCTATCCGGGCGATGTCATCTTCCAAGCCGGGTCTTGAATCTTCATCCCGCCGACGCGGAACTTCCTTCTTTACCGACGGACTACCGACGAATGAAGGCTCCTTTAAGGCACGTCATCCAAGATGGCGTCCCTTCAATTCCGATTGGTTGATAGGATTCTATCAGCCAATCGGAATTAAGGTAGGAAAAATCTGATTGGCTGATTGAATCAGCCAATCAGATTCAAGTTCAATCCGATTGGCTGATCCAATCAGCCAATCAGATTGAGCTCGCATTCTATTGGCTGTTTCGATCAGCTTAAAATTGTTGTAATATTTTTAAAATGTTTGTAACCTATTTTTTTTATTTTTTGTAACTTAGCTTTTTTTATTTTTTGTACTTTAGTTAGTTTATGTAATTGTATTTAATTGTAGTTATTTGTAGGTAATTTATTTAATTTATTTAATTAATGATAGTGTAGTGTTAGGTTTAATTGTAACTTAGGTTAGGATTTATTTTACAGGTGATTTTGTATTTATTTTAGCTAGGTAGTTATTAAATAGTTAATAACTATTTAATAACTATTCTAACTAGCTAAAATAAATAAAAAGTTACCTGTAAAATAAATATAAACCCTAAAATAGCTACAATGTAATTATTAATTATATTGTAGCTATCTTAGGGTTTATTTTACAGGTAAGTGTTTAGTTTTAAATAGGAATAATTTATTAAAGTATAGTGTAGTGTTAGGTGTAATTGTAACTTAGGTTAGTTTTTGTTTTACAGGTAAATTTCTCTTTATTTTAGCTAGGTAAGCTATTAAATAGTTAATAACTATTTAAGAGCTATTGTACCTAGTTAAAATAAATTGAAATTTGCCTGTAAAATAAAAATAAATCCTAACATAGCTACAATATAATTATTATTTATATTGTAGCTATATTAGGGTTTATTTTAAAGGTAAGTATTTAGTTTTAAATAGGATTAATTTAGTTCATAATAGAAATATTATTTAGATTTATTTAATTAATATTTAAGTTAGGGGGTTGTTAGTGTTAGACTTAGGTTTAGGGGTTAATACATTTATTACAGTGGCGGCGGTGTAGTGGGGGGCAGGATAGGGGTTAATAAATTTATTATAGGTGGCGACAGTGTAGGGGGGGCAGATTAGGGGTTAATAAATTTAATATAGGTTGCGGCAGGGTCAGGGAGTGGCGGTTTAGGGGTTAAACTATTTATTTAGTTGCGGCGAGGTGCGGGATCGGCAGGATAGGGGTTAATAACTTTATTACAGAGGGCGGCGGTATGGGGGGGCAGGATAGGGGTTACTAGGAATAATGTAGGTGGCGGTGGGCTCCGGGAGCGGCGGTTTAGGGGTTAATATGTATAGAGTAGCTTGCGGTGGGCTCCGGGACCGGCGGTTTAGGGGTTAATATGTATAGAGTAGCTTGCGGTGGGCTCCGGGAGCGGCGGTTTAGGGGTTAATATGTATAGAGTAGCTTGCGGTGGGCTCCGGGAGCGGCGGTTTAGGGGTTAATATGTATAGAGTAGCTTGCGGTGGGCTCTGGGAGCGGCGGTTTAGGGGGTAATAACTTTATTTAGTTGTGGCGGTGTAGGGGGGACAGATTAGTGGTGTTTAGACTCGGGGTACATGTTAGGGTGTTAGGTGTAGACAGTTCCCATAGGAATCAATGGGATGTCTGGCAGCAGCGAACTTGTACTTTCGCTATGGTCAGACTCCCATTGATTCCTATGGGATCCGCCGCCTCCAGTGTGGCGGTTTGAAAACCAGGTATGCTGGGCCGGAAAAGTGCCGAGCGTACCTGCTAGTTTTTTGATAACTAGCAAAAGTAGTCAGATTGTGCCGAACTTGTGTGCGGAACATCTGGAATGACGTAAGAATCGATCTGTGTCGGACTGAGTCCGGCGGATCAAAGTTTACGTCACAAAATTCTACTTTTGCCGGTCTCTAGCCTTTGATAACTAAGGCGAATCAGCCTCGCCACAAATACGCTGCGGAATTCCAGCGTATTTGAGGTTGACGGCTTGATAACTAGGCCTCAATGTAACTATTAGTTATATTGTAGCTAGCTTAGGGTTTATTTTATAGGTAAGTATTTAGTTTTAAATAGGAATAATTTAATGAATTGTATTAATTTTATTTAGATTTATTTAAATTAAATTTAAGTTAGGGGGGTTAGGGTTAGACATAGATTTAGCAGTTAATAACTTTATTATAGTGGTGGCGAGGTTGGGGGCGGCAGATTAGGGGTTAATAAATGTAGTTAGGTTGCGGCGACATTGGGGGTGGCAGATTAGGGGTTAATAAATATAATGTAGGGTTCGGCGATGTTGGGGGCAGCAGATTAGGGGTTCATAAAATTAATGTAGGTGGCGGCGCTGTCCGGAGCGGCAGATTAGGGGGTTAATAATATAATGCAGGTGTCAGTGATGTAGGGGGCGGCAGATTAGGGGTTAATAAGTGTAAGATTAGGGGTGTTTAGACTCAGGGTTCATGTTAGGGTGTTAGGTGTAGACATAAAAAGTATTTTCCCATAGGAATGAACGCTGCTTTTTTGCAGGTGTTAAGTTTTTTTTCAGCCGGCTCTCCCCCATTGATTCCTATGGGGAAATCGTGCATGAGCATGTTTTACCAGCTCACTGCTAACGTAAGCAGCGCTGGTATTGAGGTGAGATGTGGAGCTAAATTTTGCTCTTCGCTTACTTTTTTGCGGTTAACGCCGGGTTTCTAAAAACAAGTAATACCAGCGCTGTCTGTAAGTGAGCGGTGAGCATAAACTGCTTGTTAGCATCGCACCCCTGTTAACGCAAAACTCATAATCTAGGTGAAAGAGAGCTGTCAGAGACAGGATTAGAGAACACATCTGCAACATCAAGAATGGAGTTGAGGATACCCACTTATACAAACATTTTTAAACAATTCACAAAGGTAACACCAAATATATCTCATATTGGGGGATACAGAAAGTAAAAAAACATTGGAGAGGCGGAAACATAGGCCTAGATTTAGAGTTTTGTCGGTAAGGACACGCGTAGCTAACGCCGGCTTTTTTCTGGCCGCACCATAAAAATAACTCTGGTATTGAGAGTCCACATAAAGGCTGCGTTAGGCTCCAAAAAAGGAGCGTAGAGCATTTTTAACGCAGCTTCAACTCTCGATACCAGAGTTGCTTACGCAAGCGGCCAGCCTCAAAAACGTGCTCGTGCACGATTCCCCCATAGGAAACAATGGGGCTGTTTGAGCTGAAAAAAAACCTAACACCTGCAAAAAAGCAGCGTTCAGCTCCTAACGCAGCCCCATTGTTTGCTATGCGTAAACACTTCCTACGTCTGCACCTAACGCTCTAACATGTACCCCGAGTCTAAACACCCCTAACCTTACACTTATTAACCCCTACTCTGCCGCCCCCGCTATCGCTGACCCCTGCATATTATTATTAACCCCTAATCTACCGCTCCGGACACCGTCGCTACTTACATTATCCCTATGTACCCCTAATCTGCTGCCCTAACATCGCCGTCCCCTATATTATATTTATTAACCCCTAATCTGCCCCCCACAACGTCGCCTCCACCTGCCTACACTTATTAACCCCTAATCTGCCGAGCGGACCTGAGCGCTACTATAATAAAGTTATTAACCCCTAATCCGCCTCACTAACCCTATAATAAATAGTATTAACCCCTAATCTGCCCTCCCTAACATCGCCGACACCTAACTTCAATTATTAACCCCTAATCTGCCGACCGGAGCTCACCGCTATTCTAATAAATGTATTAACCCCTAAAGCTAAGTCTAACCCTAACACTAACACCCCCCCTAAATTAAATATAATTTTAATCTAACGAAATTAATTAACTCTTATTAAATAAATTATTCCTATTTAAAGCTAAATACTTACCTGTAAAATAAATCCTAATATAGCTACAATATAAATTATAATTACATTGTAGCTATTTTAGGATTAATATTTATTTTACAGGCAACTTTGTAATTATTTTAACCAGGTACAATAGCTATTAAATAGTTAAGAACTATTTAATAGTTACCTAGTTAAAATAATTACAAAATTACCTGTAAAATAAATCCTAACCTAAGTTACAATTAAACCTAACACTATACTATCATTAAATTAATTAAATAAAATACCTACAATTACCTACAATTAAACCTAATACTACACTATCAATACATTAATTAAATACAATACCTACAAATAACTACAATGAAATAAACTAACTAAAGTACAAAAAATAAAAAAGAACTAAGTTACAAAAAATAAAAAAATATCTACAAACATAAGAAAAATATTACAACTATTTTAAACTAATTACACCTACTCTAAGCCCCCTAATAAAACAACAAAGCCCCCCAAAATAAAAAATGCCCTACCCTATTCTAAATTACTAAAGTTAAAAGCTCTTTTACCTTACCAGCCCTGAACAGGGCCCTTTGCGGGGCATGCCCCAAGAAGTTCAGCTCTTTTGCCTGTAAAAAAAACATACAATACCCCCCCAACATTACAACCCACCACCCACATCCCCCTAATCTAACCCAAACCCCCCTTAAATAAACCTAACACTAAGCCCCTGAAGATCTTCCTACCTTGTCTTCACCATACCAGGTTCACTGATCGTTCCCGAAGAGCTCCTCCGATGTCCTGATCCAAGCCCAAGCGGGGGGCTGAAGATGTCCATGATCCGGTAGAAGTCTTCATCCAAGCGGGGCAGAAGAGGTCTTCCATCCGATTGAAGTCTTCATCCAAGCAGGGCAGAAGAGGTCTTCCATCCGATTGAAGTCTTCATCCAGGCGGCATCTTCTATCGACATCCATCTGGAACGGAGCGGCAGCATCCTGAAGACCTCCGACGCGGAACATCCATCCTGGCCGACGACTGAACGACGAATGACGGTTCCTTTAAATGACGTCATCCAAGATGGCGTCCCTTGAATTCCGATTGGCTGATAGGATTCTATCAGCCAATCGGAATTAAGGTAGGAATATTCTGATTGGCTGATGGAATCAGCCAATCAGAATCAAGTTCAATCCGATTGGCTGATCCAATCAGCCAATCAGATTGAGCTCGCATTCTATTGGCTGTTTTTCCGATCAGCCAATAGAATGCGAGCTAAATCTGATTGGCTGATTCCATCAGCCAATCAGAATATTCCTACCTTAATTCCGATTGGCTGATAGAATCCTATCAGCCAATCGGAATTCGAGGGACGCCATCTTGGATGACATCATTTAAAGGAACCGTCATTCGTCGTTCAGTCGTCGGCCAGGATGGATGTTCTGCGTCGGAGGTCTTCAGGATGCTGCCGCTCCAGATGGATGTCGATAGAAGATGTCGCCTGGATGAAGACTTCAATCGGATGGAAGACCTCTTCTGCCCCGCTTGGATGAAGACTTCAATCGGATGGAAGACCTCTTCTGCCCCGCTTGGATGAAGACTTCTACCGGATCATGGACATCTTCAGCCCCCCGCTTGGGCTTGGATCAGGACATTGGAGGAGCTCTTCAGGACGGATCGGTGAACCTGGTATGGTGAAGATAAGGTAGGAAGATCTTCAGGGGCTTAGTGTTAGGTTTATTTAAGGGGGGGTTGGGTTAGATTAGGGGTATGTGGGTGGTGGGTTGTAATGTTGGGGGGGGGGGCGTATTGTATGTTTTTTATACAGGCAAAAGAGCTGAACTTCTTGGGGCATGCCCCGCAAAGGGCCCTGTTCAGGGCTGGTAAGGTAAAAGAGCTTTTAACTTTAGTAATTTAGAATAGGGTAGGGCATTTTTTATTTTGGGGGGCTTTGTTGTTTTATTAGGGGGCTTAGAGTAGGTGTAATTAGTTTAAAATTGTTGTAATATTTTTATTATGTTTGTAGATATTTTTTTATTTTTTGTAACTTAGTTCTTTTTTATTTTTTGTACTTTAGTTAGTTTATTTCATTGTAGTTATTTGTAGATATTGTATTTAATTAATGTATTGATAGTATAGTGTTAGGTTTATTTGTAGGTAATTGTAGGTATTTTATTTAATTAATTTAATGATAGTGTAGTGTTAGGTTTAATTGTAACTTAGGTTAGGATTTGTTTTACAGGTAATTTTGTAATTATTTTAACTAGGTAACTATTAAATAGTTATTAACTATTTAATAGCTATTGTACCTGGTTAAAATAATTACAAAGTTGCCTGTAAAATAAATATTAATCCTAAAATAGCTACAATGTAATTATAATTTATATTGTAGCTATATTAGGATTTATTTTACAGGTAAGTATTTAGCTTTAAATAGGAATAATTTATTTAATAAGAGTTAATTAATTTCGTTAGATTAAAATTATATTTAATTTAGGGGGGTGTTAGTGTTAGGGTTAGACTTAGCTTTACGGGTTAATACATTTATTAGAATAGCGGTGAGCTCCGGTCGGCAGATTAGGGGTTAATAATTGAAGTTAGGTGTCGGCGATGTTAGGGAGGGCAGATTAGGGGTTAATACTATTTATTATAGGGTTAGTGAGGCGGATTAGGGGTTAATAACTTTATTATAGTAGCGCTCAGGTCCGCTCAGCAGATTAGGGGTTAATAAGTGTAGGCAGGTGGAGGCGACGTTGTGGGGGGCAGATTAGGGGTTAATAAATATAATATAGGGGTCGGCGGTGTTAGGGGCAGCAGATTAGGGGTACATAAGGATAACGTAGGTGGCGGCGCTTTGCGGTCGGCAGATTAGGGGTTAATAAGTGTAGGTAGCTGGCGGCGACGTTGTGGGGGGCAGGTTAGTGGTTACTAAATATAATATAGGGGTCGGCGGTGTTAGGGGCAGCAGATTAGGGGTACATAAGGATAACGTAGTTGGCGGTCGGCAGATTAGGGGTTAAAAAAATGTAATCGAGTGGCGGCGATGTGGGGGGACCTCGGTTTAGGGGTACATAGGTAGTTTATGGGTGTTAGTGTACTTTAGAGTACAGTAGTTAAGAGCTTTATGAACCGGCGTTAGCCCAGAAAGCTCTTAACTACTGACTTTTTTCCTGCGGCTGGAGTTTTGTCGTTAGAGTTCTAACGCTCACTTCAGCCACGACTCTAAATACCGGAGTTAGAAAAATCCCATTGAAAAGATAGGATACGCAATTTACGTAAGGGGATCTGCGGTATGGAAAAGTCGCGGCCGAAAAGTGAGCGTTAGACCCTTTTTTGAGTGACTCCAAATACCAGAGTTAGCCTAAAACCAGCTTTAGGAGCCTCTATCGCTGGTTTTCACGGCTAACGCCAAACTCCAAATCTAGGCCATAGAAAATAAATTGCTGATAAAGGAAGCAGAATTAATTTACAAGTTTAATACCCTATTTCCAAAATGCTTAAACTCAGAGCTAGACCTTTCCCCTTTCCTTTTCGAATAGTGTCCAGTATAGTCATTCAACTGTTATCTTACACACTGTCACTTTCACACTAAACAATATAGATGCACATATCCCCACACTAGAAGTAGATGTAAGATAATAGATATCACATCTAATGACAACTTAAAATTTGCACTAACACTTTAATACTAATCTATCTCTCACTTTTTGAGTAATTAAAATTTTAAGATTAAAATTATCAGGTTTTTAAATCTGCTATTTTCAAATGTATTATTATGTTTTCCTTTGCACATAACCTTTGCACTAGATTATATATTATTCATAAGTTTAGAACAATAGCTATAATGGTTTATATCAATTAGTATGGTAGCCGATAGCATATGAATAGATGATAGGGTACTATTTTTATTTCAATATTATGTAATTTTTTATACAATATTAAGAAGGAGATATGTGTGTACTCATATGTATGACATAAGAAAATGAGAGACTAGAAGTTAATAACTCTAAACCATGGGCAAGAATGAACAGCGAATGAGTATCTGGGTAAAGAGGAAAATATCAACTTAAAATAATTCTTCACCTTTTAACGTAACGATACTTGGGCCTTAAAAGCAAAATGATACCCTACAAACTAAAAGTCCATCTTAACCAAGGCCAATTTAGGCTGAACCAATCAGTTTCCTGCTACACCTTTAAATGTAGATGAAGATTCAGTCACACTTATCTTGATAAAGCTCTGGAATAGAGCGAAACGCGATGAATGTTGTGACTTTCTATCATTGGAACAACTCTGAATGTTGTGATCATCTATCATTGGAGCAACTCTATTTTGAATTCTATAACCCGGGTTATTTTGTCATTCTATTAAGATCTCCATTGCCTGCGTGCATAGCACTAAGTGCAGGTATCAGCAGATATCCACCCTCTATTTGGAGGTAAGACACTTATCCGAAGTGACCATAAGGACTTTGTTCTCTCCTTTTTCGAGTGGCAAGGAAGAACGAGCCCCCCGAGTGTCACCGGTGACGTCAGATACCAAGTCACATGCGTTGAACTCAAGTGTGTTGTGTAAGATCCACAGCTGCTAGTTTGAAACGGCTCTACAGATATACATAAGTTTTCAAGGTAATATGTATCATTTTTGCCTATAACATCAGCTGATCTCAGAATGTTTCACCCTACAAAGGCATAAAATTTAAAGGTAACAAGAACTTTGTCTGTGTGGTAAAATTCATGTTTCAGAACCTTTTTCTAATTGTGCCGTTCACTGCCTAAAGGTTTCTGTTGGCCTATATAGTGGAAATCCACCTACATTTGCTAGAGGAGCTCCTCGCTATCAATTGGGAACTTTTTGAATCAATATGATCTTTTAACACCATTGGAACTGTGGTTTCATGAACTTTATTAATTACTATGTGGTAGTTTCCATACTATGAATTTCTGTGGTTTTAGTTTTTAGTTACCTTTTGAGTACCATTTAATCAGATTTTTTAACTTTTATTAAATATTTTTTATCATATTTCGTGTACATTTACCTGTTATTTGCTATTTTAGATTGTGTTTATTTGCTGGGGAGACGTCCCCTTCATATTGCTACCCTTGTACATATAAATATTTCTTATGCTTCTTAGCTAAATATCTATACATGATTTTGCACGGTTGATATTTGCAATAAATATATAAGATAGGTGTGACTAGTACATGTTTAAGGGATAAGGTAAATATACCAGTACTAAGTGAAAGATTGAAAATATGTGTGAAGATTGAAGTAAGAGTAGGAGAGAGGGAGGGCAGTAGTTTGGAGGGGATGGGATTGAGGGGACATGTAGTGAGGCAAGAGGAAGATATAAGGGCAGAAACTTCCTCCTAAGTAACAGGGGAATACATGCTGAATTTGTGGGTTTTGGATGTTTGCAAATGGTTGAAGGACTAATAGTGTGGGATTAATTTTGTTGTTGAAGTGGCTGGCAAAATCTTGAGCAGAGGGAAATGTGGTAATAGGAGGTGGGGGTGGGCGGAGAAGGGTATTGAAAATGGAGAACAGATGTTTTGGGTTTGAAGAAAGAGTAGAGATAAGAGTAGAGAAGTAATCCTTCTTAGAGAGTCAAAAAGCAGAATAATGATAGTTCAAGATGAACTTGTAGTGAAGGAAATCAGCTAAACACCAAGATTTTCTACAGTATCACAGAGCAGTGTGGGAAGTAAAAAATAACATAAAAATGTAAAATATTTTATTCATAACAAGAAATAAATGCTACAGTTTAACAAAACTTTTTTACTTTGTGCTATTAGGTCCAAGCAACATAATGTAAAATAACTTTTTGGCAAGCCCTATACTTTTAATGGAAAGCACAGGGATCTCTATTAGCGTCCTCATATTACAAGTGTTCCTAATGATCTTATTATTATTTTTTTTTTAAGGAGAGGATTGTAAGTGAATTTAAAACCTCTTCCACAGTAGTAATAGTAGAGTTTCTACTCCCACATAGCAAATTAACATCTATTTATTGCCTGTTTTTTGTCAAATACGTCACTAAAGTCTGAATAACAGGATGGTAATGGATGAGATGGAATAGTGGGGAAGAAATTACCTCAAAAGTACAGAACTCAGTGTGTCCAGTATGAGTAGTAAGTAATATAGGAACGGTTTGATGTGTAATGGGGCGTGATTTTACCAAAGAACCATCTATGAAATATACTGCTAGTGATTTCACCTTTTTTATTAAAGGTATAGCATGAGTGTGCAAAAAAAACGTTATCAACAAAATTACAGCAGGCTCTGGAATCAATTATTGCCCCTTCCCCTTCATATTGCTACCCTTGTATATGTAAATATTTCTTATGCTTCTTAGCTAAATATCTATACATGATTTTGCACCGTTGATATTTGCAATAAATATATGCTTTATTATACCATAACACTGACACTCACCTTTTTTTTTATGAAGAACAAAAAAGAGAAACACTGCGATCCTTAAAAGAATTTCAGGCTTTTAATATCCAAAAAATGTGTGCAAAGTAATCTTAACAGGCAACAGGGTTTTAAAAGCAAAGAGATAGACAGCTCATTTTCAGGAACCAGTATGTTCTACATGTTTCGGTCAATTCCTTAATCATGAACATGACCGGCTAGGCCTACTTCCTGCCTCTTATGCCTAAACACCTATCCCTATTGGTTACTCAGATTAATTAGATTTAACCCTATCTAGTTCAGCCATCAGCTGTTATATCAATTGCTTTACCCTAACAACATATAATCCGTTTAAGTTTTATTCCATAAAATTCAAACTTATAAACATATTCCTATTACAATACACTAATGTTTCTAAACTATCAGCTTCATTGTGACTTTGTGAGTAAAGGTTTATTGCACCACTATCCACCAGTTTAGACAGTTTTATTTGAGCAATATGGTTAACCAAACTAATCTTAGTCCCCCAATGTTCACAATCTGATACTCATACTGTAATTTAATACCTGAATCAGTGTATATATATGATATTAGTTGCTAAAGGCTGCTAGACAAGATAGGATGGAGAATATCATGCAGTTAGTAGAACCACTAGAATGCTACCTTCTCCAAAAGTTTATCACATCCCCCTCTATATTGAAGCCCTTTGGTCTTCTTGACTTCATTTTGAAGATCCAAAAGGCTTCACGTAGCATCAACCGGGCTGCCCTGTCACCTCCTCTTGGAGGGTTCCGAACACATTCTATTACCTGCCATGAGAGCGAAGTGACATCGCCCCCATGCACAGAAATAAAATGTTGTGAGAGGCCCGAGCTATCCTTATCGTGGGAGATGTCATTTAGATGCTCTCTGATTCTGGAGCGAACCTCCCTAGTGGTACACCCTATATACTGCCCATTACATTGAGTGCAATCCACCAAGTACACCACAAAGGGGGTTCTACAGTTTGTACAACTTGCCAAATTGAAAATCCTATTTGTTGTAGCAGACTGAAAGGTGGATGTAACTCTACTGTATTGGCAAGCTATGCATTTTGTGAAGTGGCATTTAAAATGCCCTTTCACACTAAGCCAACTACTGTTGGCCCTATCTTTCTCCCTTAGTACACTTGGTGCCACTAAGTTACCAATTGTGCATGCTCTTTTTGGTACAAAGTTACAACCCCTGGACACATACTCTTTTAAGATGTCCTCTGCTGTTAAAATAGGTAGATGCTTACTAACTATGTTAGTAATCTCTTTAAACTGTGGGCTATAGGTGGTGACCAGAGTCGGTCTACTCGAGTCATAACCCTTCGTCACTCTGGTATTACCCCTCAGTATCTCACTCCTGTCCATTCTAGTAACTTCCAAGTGGGCTCTGTTAATGGTCTTTTGTGAGTAGCCTCTCTCAAATAGGAGACTCTTAAGTTTTTCACTCTCTTTCACAAAGTCCTCTTTCAAGGAGCAGTTCCGCCTTATTCTCATGAACTGTCCCTTGGCCACCCCAAACCCCGTGTAATGGGGATGGTTGCTCCTAGCGTGGAGTAAGGAGTTAGATGTAATGGGTTTTCGATAAAGCGAAGTAGAAACTTCACCACTTAAGGCATTTCCCCTAAGTTCTACATCCAGGTAAGGTATCGTGTTTATCCCTGTTTGTGCAGTATATTCCAAACCCACTCCATTAGAATTGAGATAGGCAAGAAAGTCCTGCACCTCTGCAGTTTCACCCACCCAGATAAACAGGAGATCATCTATAAAACGTTTGTATGATCTTATCCTATCTCTAAATGGGTTCATATCTCCAAAGACGTGGGACAGCTCCCACCAACCCATAAAAAGGTTGGCGTACGATGGGGCAAACTTGGCCCCCATCGCTGTCCCACGCCTCTGGAGATAGAAGGTACGTTCAAACCTAAAGTAGTTGTGTGTCAAAAGGAACGTAAGGGCCTCAATCACAAATTCGATCAATTCCTCATGATAATTACTAAAATGTCGCAGCATGTATCCAACGGCTTCAATGCCATAACCATGAGGAATGGCCGAATAGAGGCCAACCACGTCCACCGTTAACCACATACAACTCTCATCCCATTTAACACTTCCCATCGCCTTGATGAGATGTGTAGTGTCTTTCAAATAAGACAGTAAAAGATGTACGATAGGCTGTAGAAGGGACTCAATCCAACCTGAGAGCTTCTCAAAGAGTGACCCTATACCTGAGACAATTGGTCTGCCCTTCACCCCAACCAAGGTCTTATGGACCTTGGCGAGGTGATGGAAAATAGGGATAACTGGTTTTTGTACCATTAAATATTCAAAAGTCTCCTGGTCAATGATACCCTTCATCAGCCCATCATCCAATAGCTGTCTCAGCTCAATCCCAAATCGCTCAGTGGGATTAAAGCTGAGCTCCTGATAAACCTGGGTGTCCGTCAACTGCCTTAATGCTTCTTCAATATATTTCTCTCTCCCCATGACCACTATACAGCCCCCCTTTTTTTTATGACCATATATTTGGACACTTTTACCTATTAATACGTAGTGCCGCTCATAGATGTTTCTTTATCTTTAAACCCATGTTGATACGCCCTGATACCTTTAGCTTTTTTAGCGCCCTTACACTCTCCCTTTTTTTCCTATAAATCTCAGCAATCTGGTAAATATACCGATTAGGCAAATCTGGAGACCCATTATACCACTAGTGAATGTGCGGTGACTCTAGCAAGCCTAGATATTTGACCATATATATTTCCCTGCCACTATAACTGGTACTGACGACTTTAATTGCTACTATTCAGTAGTAACAGCAATACATTCTGTGAGTCTGAGGGAAAAAGGAGCTTTGGATTACAACACCGGAAAGACTCTTTTGTGAGTACCCATTTGTATGGGAAATTTATGTTTTTTGAATTTTGAATTGTATTAAAATTTATTGCACTATGAGAAGTGCTTTTGTGCGTTTGATTTTTTAGATAAATATATATATTGTTCCGATCAGCCAATAAAATGCAAGCTCAATCTGATTGAACTTGAATCTGATTGGCTGATTCAATCAGCCAATCAGATTTTTCCTACCTTAATTCCGATTGGAATTTGAGGGACGCCATCTTGGATGACGTCCCTTAAAGGAACCTTCATTCGTCGGGAGTCGCTGGAAGAAGAGGATGGATCTGTGTCGGCTGCTTCAAGATGGTCCCGCTCCGCGCCGGATGGATGAAGATAGAAGACGCCGCCTGGATGAAGATGTCTACTGGTCCGGATGTTAATTAATTTATTGATAGTGTAGTGTTAGGTTTAATTGTAACTTAGGTTAGGATTTATTTTACAGGTAATTTTGTAATTATTTTAACTAGGTAGCTATTAAATAGTTATTAGTACCTGGTTAAAATAAATACAAAGTTGCCTGTAAAATAAATATAAATCCAGCCGTTGAAACAAGGGCCTAATAGGAGGTTGGAATTAATTAATAGAAAGTTCTGTGAGCACTCAATCTTTACTTCATTCTTTACTTCTCCTCTTCTGTCCCTCTATTTCTTTCCTTCTTCTCTAAGATAGGTACTGTTATTACTCCTTCTTCCTTTTCAGGTGTAATGAGTCCTATCTGTAATATAAGAGGTCGTTCTTTACTCTACCATAAGGAGATAAAAAGATTAAAACTATGTTGTTCTTGTATGCGAACTAGATATCCTTTATAGCTACCTTACACACTGTGTTCCATGCGCTATTATTTTGTATTTATATGAGATGTGATGTATACATTGTTGTTATTTTGCTGGTGGAGTTGGGAGACTTCAATAAATAAAATAAAAAATTTTCACTTAAAATAAATATAAATCCTAAAATAGCTACAATATAATTATTCGTTATATTGTAGCTATATTAGGGTTTATTTTACAGGTAAGTATTTAGCTTTAAATAGGATTAATTTATTTAATAAGATTTATTTTATTTCGTTAGATTTAAATTATATTTAACTTAGGGGGGTGTTAGTGTTAGGGTTAGACTTAGCTTTAGGGGTTAATACATTTATTATAGTAGCGGTGAGGTCCGGTCGGCAGATTAGGGGTTAATACTTGAAGTTAGGTGTCAGCGATGTTAGGGAGGGTAGATTAGGGGTTAATACCATTTATTATAGGGTTTTTGAGGCGGGAGTGAGGCGGTTTTGGGGTTAATACATTTATTAGAGCAGCGGCGAGGTCCGGTCGGCAGATTAGGGGTTAATAAGTGTAGTTAAGGTAGCGGCGATGTTGGGGGTGGCAGATTAGGGGTTAATAAATATAATATAGAGGTCGGCGATGTTAGGGGCAGCAGATTAGGGGTACATAGCTATAATGTAGGTTGCGGCGGTGTCCGGAGCAGCAGATTAGGGGTAAATAGTGTAATGCAGGGGTCAGCGATAGTGGGGGCGGCAGACTAGGGGTTAATAAGGGTAAGGTTAGGGGTGTTTAGACTCGGGGTTCATGTTAGGGTGTTAGGTGCAGACTTAGGAAGTGTTTCCCCATAGGAAACAATGGGGCTGCGTTAGGAGCTGAACGCTGCTTTTTTGCAGGTGTTAGGTTTTTTTTTCAGCTCAAACTGCCCCATTGTTTCCTATGGGGGAATCGTGCATGAGCACGTTTTTGAAGCTGGCCGCGTCCGTAAGCAATGCTGGTATTTAGAGTTGAAGTGGCAGTAAATTATGCTCTATGCTCCCTTTTTGGAGCCTAACGCAGCCCTTCAGAGAACTCTAAATACCAGCGTTGCTTAAAAGGTGCGGGGGGGAAAAAACATGCGTAGCTAACGCACCCCTTCTAACGCAAAACTCTAAATCTAGCCGTAAGATAATTATTAAAGTACAATTTAACTACCAATTAAATTAAACTAAACTACACATTAAAAAAATCCTAGCACTTATTTAAAAAATACAACAACAAAAAGAACTAAATTACAAAATAACAAACACTAAATTACAAAAAATAAGAAACAAATTATCAAAAATAAAAAAGAATTACACCAAATCTAATAGCCCTATCAAAATAAAAAAGCCCCCTCAAGATAAAAAAAAACCCCAAGCCTACAATAAACTACCAATGGCCCTTAAAGGATCAATCAACACAGTAGATTTGCATAATCAACAAATGCAAATAACAAGACAATGCAATAGCACTAAGTCTGAACTTCAAATGAGTAGTAGATTTTTTTTTCTGACACTTTTAAAAGTTATGTCTTTTTCCACTCCCCCTGTACCATGTGACAGCCATCAGCCAATCACAAATGCATACACATACCATGTGACAGCCATCAGCCATTCACAAATGCATACACACTTATTCTTGCACATGCTCAGTAGGAGCTGGTGATTTAAAAAGTTTAAATATAAAAAGACTGTGCACATTTTGTTAATGGAAGTAAATTGGAAAGTTGTTTAAAATGGCATGGTCTATCGGAATCATGACAGTTTAATTTTGATTGAGTGTCCCTTTAAAATGGCCTTTTGTGGGGCATTGCTCCAAATAATTCAGTTCTTTTACCTGTAAAAAAAATACAAACACCCCCCCCCCAACAGTAAAACCCACCAGCTACAATATAATTATTCGTTATATTGTAGCTATATTAGGGTTTATTTTACAGGTAAGTATTTAGCTTTAAATAGGATTAATTTATTTAATAAGATTTATTTTATTTCGTTAGATTTAAATTATATTTAACTTAGGGGGGTGTTAGTGTTAGGGTTAGACTTAGCTTTAGGGGTTAATACATTTATTATAGTAGTGGTGAGGTCCGGTCGGCAGATTAGGGGTTAATACTTGAAGTTAGGTGTCAGCGATGTTAGGGAGGGTAGATTAGGGGTTAATACCATTTATTATCGGGTTTTTGAGGCGGGAGTGAGGCGGTTTAGGGGTTAATACATTTATTAGAGCAGCGGCGAGGTCCGGTCGGCAGATTAGGTGTTAATAAGTGTAGTTAAGGTAGCGGCGATGTTGGGGGTGGCAGATTAGGGGTTAATAAATATAATATAGAGGTCGGCGATGTTAGGGGCAGCAGATTAGGGGTACATAGCTATAATGTAGGTTGCGGCGGTGTCCGGAGCAGCAGATTAGGGGTAAATAGTGTAATGCAGGGGTCAGCGATAGTGGGGGCGGCAGACTAGGGGTTAATAAGGGTAAGGTTAGGGGTGTTTAGACTCGGGGTTCATGTTAGGGTGTTAGGTGCAGACTTAGGAAGTGTTTCCCCATAGGAAACAATGGGGCTGCGTTAGGAGCTGAACGCTGCTTTTTTGCAGGTGTTAGGTTTTTTTTTCAGCTCAAACTGCCCCATTGTTTCCTATGGGGGAATCGTGCATGAGCACGTTTTTGAAGCTGGCCGCGTCCGTAAGCAACGCTGGTATTTAGAGTTGAAGTAGCGGTAAATTATGCTCTATGCTCCCTTTTTGGAGCCTAACGCAGCCCTTCAGAGAACTCTAAATACCAGCGTTGCTTAAAAGGTGCGGGGGGGGGGGAAACACGCGTAGCTAACGCACCCCTTCTAACGTAAAACTCTAAATCTAGCCGTAAGATAATTATTAAAGTACAATTTAACTACCAATTAAATTAAACTAAACTACACATTAAAAAAATCCTAGCACTTATTTAAAAAATACAACAACAAAAAGAACTAAATTACAAAATAACAAACACTAAATTACAAAAAATAAGAAACAAATTATCAAAAATAAAAAAGAATTAGACCAAATCTAATAGCCCTATCAAAATAAAAAAGCCCCCTCAAGATAAAAAAAAAACCCAAGCCTACAATAAACTACCAATGGCCCTTAAAGGATCAATCAACACAGTAGATTTGCATAATCAACAAATGCAAATAACAAGACAATGCAATAGCACTAAGTCTGAACTTCAAATGAGTAGTAGATTTTTTTTTTCTGACACTTTTAAAAGTTATGTCTTTTTCCACTCCCCCTGTACCATGTGACAGCCATCAGCTAATCACAAATGCATACACATACCATGTGACAGCCATCAGCCATTCACAAATGCATACACACTTATTCTTGCACATGCTCAGTAGGAGCTGGTGATTTAAAAAGTTTAAATATAAAAAGACTGTGCACATTTTGTTAATGGAAGTAAATTGGAAAGTTGTTTAAAATGGCATGGTCTATCGGAATCATGACAGTTTAATTTTGATTGAGTGTCCCTTTAAAATGGCCTTTTGTGGGGCATTGCTCCAAATAATTCAGTTCTTTTACCTGTAAAAAAAATACAAACACCCCCCCCAACAGTAAAACCCACCAGCTACAATATAATTATTCGTTATATTGTAGCTATATTAGGGTTTATTTTACAAGTAAGTATTTAGCTTTAAATAGGATTAATTTATTTAATAAGATTTATTTTATTTCGTTAGATTTAAATTATATTTAACTTAGGGGGGTGTTAGTGTTAGGGTTAGACTTAGCTTTAGGGGTTAATACATTTATTATAGTAGCGGTGAGGTCCGGTCGGCAGATTAGGGGTTAATACTTGAAGTTAGGTGTCAGCGATGTTAGGGAGGGTAGATTAGGGGTTAATACCATTTATTATCGGGTTTTTGAGGCGGGAGTGAGGCGGTTTTGGGGTTAATACATTTATTAGAGCAGCGGCGAGGTCCGGTCGGCAGATTAGGGGTTAATAAGTGTAGTTAAGGTAGCGGCGATGTTGGGGGTGGCAGATTAGGGGTTAATAAATATAATATAGAGGTCGGGGATGTTAGGGGCAGCAGATTAGGGGTACATAGCTATAATGTAGGTTGCGGCGGTGTCCGGAGCAGCAGATTAGGGGTAAATAGTGTAATGCAGGGGTCAGCGATAGTGGGGGCGGCAGACTAGGGGTTAATAAGGGTAAGGTTAGGGGTGTTTAGACTCGGGGTTCATGTTAGGGTGTTAGGTGCAGACTTAGGAAGTGTTTCCCCATAGGAAACAATGGGGCTGCGTTAGGAGCTGAACGCTGCTTTTTTGCAGGTGTTAGGTTTTTTTTTCAGCTCAAACTGCCCCATTGTTTCCTATGGGGGAATCGTGCATGAGCACGTTTTTGAAGCTGGCCGCGTCCGTAAGCAACGCTGGTATTTAGAGTTGAAGTGGCGGTAAATTATGCTCTATGCTCCCTTTTTGGAGCCTAACGCAGCCCTTCAGAGAACTCTAAATACCAGCGTTGCTTAAAAGGTGCGGGGGGGAAAAAACATGCGTAGCTAACGCACCCCTTCTAACGCAAAACTCTAAATCTAGCCGTAAGATAATTATTAAAGTACAATTTAACTACCAATTAAATTAAACTAAACTACACATTAAAAAAATCCTAGCACTTATTTAAAAAATACAACAACAAAAAGAACTAAATTACAAAATAACAAACACTAAATTACAAAAAATAAGAAACAAATTATCAAAAATAAAAAAGAATTACACCAAATCTAATAGCCCTATCAAAATAAAAAAGCCCCCTCAAGATCAAAAAAAACCCCAAGCCTACAATAAACTACCAATGGCCCTTAAAGGATCAATCAACACAGTAGATTTGCATAATCAACAAATGCAAATAACAAGACAATGCAATAGCACTAAGTCTGAACTTCAAATGAGTAGTAGATTTTTTTTTCTGACACTTTTAAAAGTTATGTCTTTTTCCACTCCCCCTGTACCATGTGACAGCCATCAGCCAATCACAAATGCATACACATACCATGTGACAGCCATCAGCCATTCACAAATGCATACACACTTATTCTTGCACATGCTCAGTAGGAGCTGGTGATTTAAAAAGTTTAAATATAAAAAGACTGTGCACATTTTGTTAATGGAAGTAAATTGGAAAGTTGTTTAAAATGGCATGGTCTATCGGAATCATGACAGTTTAATTTTGATTGAGTGTCCCTTTAAAATGGCCTTTTGTGGGGCATTGCTCCAAATAATTCTGTTCTTTTACCTGTAAAAAAAATACAAACACCCCCCCCAACAGTAAAACCCACCACCCCCACAACCAACCCCCCCCAAATAAAAAAACTATCTAGAAAAAACCTAAGCTCCCCATTGTCCTGAAAAGGGCATTTGTATAGTCATTGCCCTTAAAAGGGCATTTAGCTCTTTTTTTATATGGAATATTTAAGTTAATTTATTGGTGAGTACTAATTTAAAAGAATAAATAATTTTATATAACATTTAGGTATTTATTCTTAAGTAGCTCTATATTAGACAATTGCAAAAAATATATATTTTACTGGCATTTCAATATAAATGTTTATATTAAGAAAAAACAAAGAAAAATAATGCTTTAATTCTAGTACATATTTTACACTATGTATACGTTATTAGGTTTTGTTAGTCTGGTTACATAGTTCACTGTTCCTGAAATATTACAATATATAAATCAGTATCTTATTAGCAGCAGCAGTTTATTACTGACATACAATGCACGGCTAGGTGATCCTCTGATAAATATATATATATATATATATATATATATATATATATATATATATATATATATATATATATATATATATATATATATATATATATAAAACCTAATGCTAAATACAAGTTCTTTCTATAATTTTTTAGCATAGTCCTATAGAGACACTGGCCTGGACACCTTACCTCCCTAGCACTGGTGAACCCTGAGTGGCTGGAGAAGCTGTTAGTGATTTTTGACACCTGTAAAGTGTATCTACAACTACATCTAAGTACAGTATTTTTAATTATAGAGTAAAAGGTGACATTGGACTATATGGAACAGAAGATTTAGAACAGAAGCTTCTCAGTACTAATTTTGCCATAAAGTATTCCCACTAGCTTTATAATATTATATTTAACATAAATGTATGTACAAGTTATCAAATCAAAATTAATTCATACACTATTATTTACTATATACACATACAGGGCTCACTGTAACCTTTGCATATGCCCATAGCTCACAATGCTCCCCTTACATTTATACACATATCATCACTTCCCATGCTAAAGTTACTCTGCTCTTTCTTACTGCTATGTTTGAGCAGGTAGTACCCATGGAAGACCCATTTACTTCTGTGTCTTGCACCTTACATGAATATACTGCTCCTATATGTGTAAAATAGCCTTCACGCACTACTAGCAGTACACTAATCTCATCCAGTATTTAACAACTTACCATCCATTCACCATCAAAGTGAGGCATTATATCAGGTATGATGCCCCCCCTTACACACACTGATTAAATATATCAGGAGTATAGAGAAGTTTAGCTCTTTTACATGCCCAGACCCTAATCTAAAAATAAAACCCACCCAAAAAACCCTTAAGTAAACCTAACACTAACCCCCAACGATCCACTTACAGTTATTGAAGTCCCGCTTGAAGGATCCATCCAGCCGGCAAGTCTTCATCCAGATGGCCTCTTCGATCTCCATCCAGCTGGCGACGTCCTCATCCAGGCGGCAAGAAGTCTTCATCCAGACGGCATCTTCTATCTTCATCCATCTGACATGGTCCATCCAGAAGACATCCAGCATAGAGCATCCTCTTCATTTGGTCGCCGCCGTAAACTGGAACTTCAATGTAAGTGACGTCATCCAAGTTGGTGTCCCTTGCATTCTTATTGGCTGAAAGATTTCAATCAGCCAATAGGATTAGAGCTGCTAAAATCTTATTGGCTGTTCCAATCAACCAATAGGATTTGAGCAGCGCTCATCCTATTGACTGTTCCAATCAGCCAATAGGATGAGAGCTCAATATATATATATACACTATATATATATATATATATATATATATATATATATATATATATATATATATATATATATAAATATAAATATATAAATAAATATATATATACTCATAATACATGAGATGTGAAATACTCCATATTGCTTGTGTGATACAATTAGTGTGCCACTTGTTATCTAGCCCATAGTAAGTAAAGCTCAAACAAAACAGCAGTCTGATATTTACAATGTTCTGCATAAAATATATTGTGGGTCTCTAAGAGAAAATACAACTATTAATCTCACTATATTTATGAACTAATAGGTTTTAACATGGCCTATGAATATTGCATATCATTTCTTAGAGACTGTTTGAAAAAAAAAATTCCAAAAAAAACCATCTTCTAAAAGATTGCAATTCACGTAAATGTATATAATACATTTTCATACTTGACAAAGAGTGATTGATTGTCCCTGGTCCCTCAAAGATTCCAAACTATTTCACTTAACTATGGCAGCTATCCGTCACAAGCTGATGCCATTCAGTTTAGCTACACAGGACCATGCTTGCCCACAGAGACACACCAGTAAATAAGAGTGATAGATTCAATGTTTTCTTTACTTCACACTAGGGATCAATAAATATTGATTGGAAAACTTAAGCTAAGATTGCTAGTATGAAAAACACAGCAAGTGTTTTCCACATAGGTACGGAATATAGAGAGAGAGATATAATTTGATTCCTCTGTCATTGGCAATCAGTAAAAAAGGTAAACTAACAAATAAACATTGTAATTAGCTATAAAATATATATGTCTCTTTTTATTTGTATAATTTTATTTGAAAAATATTTGTGTCACCATTTTAACATCTGTGCTACATTTGAAACAAATTTTTTTTTTTAAATAGTTGGATAAACTGTAAAATTATTAATTTAGGGCTAGATCACAAGTAGAGAAGTAAAGTTAGCATGCAATATTACAGTATCATGCCTGCGTTAAATTGCACTTATATTACACGTTAAAAGGAAATGCGAACCACCGAGCGCAATCTAAATTTGCGCTCGTCAGGTTAATGCAAGTAAAGACCTTGCATAAAGGGTACATCAAAAGATACATCAAACACAACATAAATACACTCAAATAAACAGTTACACTCATGTATAGAATAATACAAATGAATCATTAATATTAATAAAAAGTTATAAGGGTTCAAAGGTATATGGTATATTACAAGATGTTTGAATAGAAAGGTCTGAGATATATATATATATATATATATATATATATATATATAGTATATATATATATATATATATGTGTGTGTGTGTATACATGTGTATTTATATATGTACCCTACAGTATATGTGTATAACCTTTCATATATACACATAAAACACATATATACTTTGGAGCCCTTTCCATACAAATACCTTTAAACGTGAAAAATCATTTCTATTTAATATTAATATCTAAAAATGTGTTTTACTTGTGTTACTGTAAATATTTTACATTCCAAGGTTTTTCACATTGGGGAAAACATTCTTTGTATTTTTAAATATATATTACTATATACTGTATATGTAGCTGTATATATTTATACCTATATACATTCATATAGAAATATATATAAAATAAAAATATTTTTTTTTCTATGTGAAGAACATTGGAAAGTAAAATATGTGTAACAGACTTTGGGTTGCGTGCTGTAGGTCTAATGTGGTGTCAGGTTAATGCACATGAAAATTTAGTAATCTTAATGTGTGTTATGTAAATATTACATATAAAATATTGAAAAAACGATATATATATTTATATACATTCTATAATGTTTTTAGCATAATTTACTACATCTATAATAATTATTTAGATCAATTATTAATATTTTTCAATATTTTATATTTAAAAAATACATAATGCACCTTAAAGGGACAGTCTACTCCAGAACTTTTATTGTTTAAAAGATTGATAATCCCTTTATTACCCATTCCCCAGCATAAGCAATACTGTTATATTAATACACTTTTTACCTCTGTGACTACCTTGTTTCTAAGCCTCTGCAGACTGCCCCCTTTTCTCAGTTCTTTTGACAGACATGCATTTTACCATATCAGTATTGACTCTTAAATAACTCCACGGGAGTGAGCACAATGTTGTCTATGATTACGGTCCTGTGTGACCGAAACCGGTCAGTTGTTTCAGCTTGGCTGCATTTTTGTCCTGTTTTTCTGTCTCTAATTTTAAGTATTATGGATTAAAGGTTTTTTTTATTCACGACTAGAGTGAGGATCAGTCTTTTTTCTTTTTTTCCTGAGCACAATGTTATCTATATGACACACATAAACTAGTAGTGTCTAACTATCAAAAACTATCAAAATTCATTGAGATAAGAAGCAGTTTAATGGCTTAGAAATTAGAATTTGACTCTGTGTTTTGTGCTATTGGTTATGCCCACAGAGGTGGGAAGACACATGCCGTAACTGGGAGGCGGACACACTGGCGGTTTTACTGCATTAAGAACAGTATTGTGTATATAAACAGATATGCATCTGTGAAAACAACTTCTTTGTCTCTTGAACTCAGTTGTATGTGAATGTGGTAAAGGTGTCTGTTTGACACCGAAACGTTATGCTATGTGTTGGGGTTAGCTTTCAATAAGTTACAATAAAAGCAATTTTTTAAAATTTTACTAAATTCGGGTATAGGTATATATATACATTTACAATAAAAATGACATTATCCTGTATGTGAAGAACATTGCAACAGTTAGCGCACCACTTGTAATCTAGCCCTAGACAGACTGACAGACAAATATATAGAGATATTAATGAAAGATTTTTAACAGTGATATTAAGGAATCTGGTATTGACAAGGTATTGGACTGGGAAGGGCTCAAAGGTCTGTGCGTGTGTGTATCTATCTGTGTGTGTTTGTGTGTTTATTTATATATATATACATATGCGTATGTGGATATGTACAGTATATGCACATATACCTACATATATATATATATATATATACACATACACATACATATGTACACCCACATACACATCTATACATACACACACTCACATACACATATATACATACGCACACCCACATGCACATATATACATACACACACCTACATACACATATATACACACACACACACACATACATATGTACACACACATACACATATATACATACGCACACCCACATGCACATATATACATACACACACCTACATACACATATATACACACACACATACATATGTACACACACATACACATTTATACAACCACATCTACATATACCTTTGAGCACTTTCCAGTTCAGTACATTGTCATATACCATAACCCTTTCTATGTATGTATGTATGTGAAATACTTCAGGTCTCCAGACGTGCAAAATCATTACAGAGATGTGTTGTACTCAAGCGAAACCTCATCATTTGTAATATGAGCGATGTTAGAGTGTCTAGCACTATCTATTTAAAGTGTAGTGTGTGCTAAAAATGTCCTTGCTAACATCCTCAGGTAAAACTATTTTACTTTTGACCTGTAATAGCAGATTGTGTTCTATTCTTAGCACAGGGCCGCAATATGGATAGAGCAGCCTTTATTATCCATAGTGTTCCACTTGTAATCTAGGCCTATACGGGTCAATTGTAGTAACATTATCTAAGCAATAATGTGTGAATACTTTGGCCTCTATTTATCAAGCTGTCTACTTTCTAGCATTCGCCGGCACCAATCGCCTCGCCTAAGCTCGCCTAACATCGCCGCCGCAGACCTGAATACATTTGCCAAATTTATCAAGAAAGCTGTCAAAAAGCCGCGCACCAAGTACGGTGCGCTGAGCAGCGGACTGTTGTTAACTGACAGTCATCGATCTCGCTGCTCATCGGCTTATTCGCAGCTTTCTTGCTAGCCTGTCACTAAGCACCCACACTATACTGTTTTACCCCCTATACCGCCGCTCACGGAGCCCCCCGTAACTAAATAAAGTTATTAACCCCTAAACCGCCACTCCCGGACCCCGCCGCAACTATAATAAATATATTAACCCCTAAACCGTCGCTCCCGGACCCCGCCGCAACTATAATAAATATATTAACCCCTAAACCGTCGCTCCCGGACCCTGCTGCCACCTACATTATACCTATTAACCCCTAATCTGCCGCCCCCTATACCGCCGCCACCTACATAAAGTATTTTGTGGCTTTCTAAAATCATCTTGTAGTATTAATATGTATCTGATATAATATTGTCTAATTTCCTTTTTGAGATAAGATAATAAGTTCATGTATTTTTTTCAAATGGTTTATTTTATTTAAAATTTCACACATTTTTTATAATTATTATTTTTATCATTTATAATTTTTTTGTTTTGCTCTGTAAATATATATATATATATATATATATATATATATATATATATATATATATATATATATATGTAATATGTTACATCTTAGGAAGTCAAGGTCTATGTATACTTATATTTAATCTATCTAATAGCTATGATCATACAGTGTCTCACTAGGATATTGTTTTTACTCTTTTTCACCCTGTTTAGACATGAAGGGGTTAATTATTATTATTGCCTCTCAGGCCTATAAAGGGTTAGAGTATAGACATAGACGTCAGTCTATGAGTAAGCGCACCTGGAGGCGCAAAACATGTTAGACTTCTAGTCTCCTTCGCTGCCTGTCTGCATGTGCTGTTTTTACATGGAACTTCAATAAAGTATTGTATTTGCTTTTATACATACACCGGTTTGGAGTAGTGCCTGCCTATCTTTTCTATTTGTGCATACCTTTGCGGTTTGATCCGCTGCTACTGGCTACGGCACTCCGAGAGGTCAGGTGTATCTGCCCATTCAGCTTTCTTGGGCTTCTGGTTCGAGCTTGGCTTGTCATGGTTGCGGCTTTCTTCACGTTGTGAGTATTTCGGATCTCCCTTTACCACTTGACCGGACAAACACAGCAGGATACCAGCAGCATTCTTATAAAGCACCAACGGCTGTAAGCGTATTGGACTACGGACAATAAAAGTAAGAACATCTTTACTGTTATATCTGTTTCTGTTATAGTCCATTTTCAAATGTTCTAAAAGGACTTTTCACATTAGTGATAATGTTTTAAGGCCGTTGTATATACACTTATGATACTGCTGATAAGGATATTAAAATACCTACCGGATTTTCAAAAGTTTTTTTAAACCTGACCCCTGTAAATCCTTACCGCACACATAGCAGACATGGCAGGTGTAGACACTGAAGCTAGTAACTTAGCACAAATTGATCTTCCTAATGATGTTATAGATAATGATGAAACAGAGCAAACTTCATGGGATATACAATATCAGCATGCAGCTTTTGATATAAAAACATGACAGTTATTCTTTGATACAATTTTTGCTGAAGAGTTGGAGATGGAACATTAAAAAATCTTTCAAAAATCTGGAACACATGTTATGTACAGATTTAAGACTAATGTGGGATGTCATAGCTTTTCAGAAATACAGGGATTGCAAACGTATTCCTAGAGGCCTACGAATAAAAAAGTTTCCCTCATTTGAATTCGATGACCACCAAGATCTAGAGGATTGGAATACAACACTCACTGAGTGCTCCCTAAAATTAATAGACATCCTTATAAGAGTTAAAGAAAAGAAACACATGAAACTGGCTGATACTTTCAAATCAGCTAAAGAGGGTCTGAAAAATTATGAAAAAAATACAAAATTTGCCACATATAAAAATAAAATGAATGAGTCGCTAGATAAATTTGATGAAGAGCAGGCTGCAAGAAAAGGTAAAAAATTCCTGCGTGACAAAGAGGACTATGAACAAAATCATGTATATAATTGGGCAGCTGTACACAGACAAAATTCATACAGAAGGAACACCAATACTAACCAAAAGGGTAACAAAAATTCTGGAAATAAGAATCAGAATGTGATACAACAGGATGGGGGACAACCTAAATACATATTAAAAAAGAAAGACAACAAGAAAGTGATGTTCAGTACCGATGAGGGAGAATCCACAGACTCAGAAGCAAGTGCCAGGAGTACAAGTGTTTCTACCAGCTCCCTCTCTCCTCTGTCTTCTCCTTCTGTCTCCCCCTCCCCTTCTTCCTCTTTTTTACAGGAATCTTCAATGGAGGATGCAGACGAGGACCCACAGATGACCAAACCAAAAACAAGAAGAAATCCTCAAAAATATAAAAAAAAACAAAGAAGAAGGAGACGGTGGAAAAACAAAAGGAGAAGAAAAGAGCAAAAAAAAGAAGGGACATTAATTTCAGATAATAGCCCTAATAAGGTTCTATCAAGTGATAGTGATGACACACAAGGACTTAATATTGTAAACATATCGGATTATATTCTTAATGATAATGAAAGAAATGTTCTTTTTTTTTAAAAATAATTTTTTTATTGAAGTTAAAGCATATATCATGACAACAAGAACTCGCCCTAAGGCCAAAGTTACAACAAAGAAAATAATATATTGTCTATACAGAGGCATTATAAAGTAGGCAATATGCATATACATTTCAAATCTGAGTATGAAAATAGACAATGTCTTAGGCGAGATGCAATAGAACTTCATTTTATATTATCAGCTTATGAGCTCCACATTCTAATAGTGTTTTACCTAAGACCAATATACCAGCCTGTGGAGATTCAACATGAGTATCAGCCACTCTTGGGCCGAGCTATATAGGGGGGGAGGGGGATATTCAGCGGGTAAGCACCGCTATGCATATAGGGAAAGAAGGTGGGGGGACGGAGCCGTGTATAGATATTAGTGACATAGGGTATCTGAAGTGGACTTAGAAATGCCTGATCGCAAAGAACTTATGGTATTGGAGTTTAAATAATATCAATGTACCCCATAATATATATGGATCTAAATGGGGAGATTACTAAAGTCTCCTGTGGTTACATATAGGCTAAGGAGTGGATGGGTTGCAGAAGGGTTGTTAAAAGTTGCAAAATTTATGTGTCTATATGAGATGGAGCAGATGCTTTATCGTCTGGGTTAGTAGCTATTGTCTTGGGTATAACCATCTAGTTATTGGCATATTTCAAGGCTTATGTGATCCCGTATAGCCCATAATCTATCTATCTTAGTACATTTGAGAAATATTTTAAGCATATCTAAAACTTAGACCACGGCAAAACAGACAATATATAGCATAAGAATTGTATAACAAATGGCTAAAATAAACAAATACCTGTGGGTCTAAAAATAGAGTTAAGTCTATATAATGCCAAACAAGGAATAGAGCATGTTTAAACATAAGAAAGTTACCTCTAAAACAGTAAAGAACTGCTGACCTATATAACGTATAAATGTGAATTATACAATTCTTAACCCATAGGTGGTATGCTACCGTTAAAAGGCAGCAGCATATCCCTGCAAGAAGGGCTCTATAGGAAAACTCTAAAGTTGATACCCAAGTTATATATGACTTAAGTAGGTATAAAAGAGCTCCTCAAATATCTTAATTCAAGGCCATAGCAGCTCTTGGGAGCAATGTAATACCAGAATGCAACCGAACATATATGGCTTAAAGCATAAGTGTATTATGTGAGATATGACCAGTAAGTGTAGAGACAGTGGAGATAATGGCATATTACATGTACCCATTGTGTCAATATCTATAAGTTACTTACTCACATAATAGGGTGAGGAAGGCACATTAGATAGTGTGAGCATAGTAGAGACAGAACCTATGATAGTGTAGGTTGACAACCATTAATAACGCTAAATACACAGAATATTGAAACATATACCGTCAATACCACTGATAGCATAAGACAATTATGCTGGCATAAATTATAGGGGTTAATCAATTAGGCACTGGCCGTCTAGTCTAGTCAAACTAAATAGGGTATAATATATTAGAGCAGCATTTCCGTCTGCCTGAGATATAGTTTGGATCTACATCCCTGAACATAATATGTATTCCAGTCATGTTTCAGACTCCATTAGGGGCTTTTATGAACAAATATGGCTGACTAGACCTGAGAATCCCTAATTATTATGTTTCCTAAAATGAAAAGTCTCTCTAAATTATATTTGTAGAGGATTATACATGGTTAGGGCACAAAATATATATCCAAAATTAACTTGAAATATAAAATCACTATTAAAGTAAATGGTAAGATGTGGCTTCTCTGTATTTCTAAGAGACCGCTTCATGCAAAGCAAACCTGGTTTGTCAAACAGACATCATTACAGCAGATAGACCTGGTAATGTGTCACAAAACAGAGCAATGTTCCATATCCGTATTAACATCCCAAGCCGATACTGCTGCAGCTATGCATGAGACATAAATATATGAGCAGTATACATTAGGAGAGTAGATGCCCTCTAATAAAAAGTAACATTAAAAAAATTAAGGTATAAACAGCCTATAGGTTACAATTAGCATTCTAATTACTTGAGCCAGAAGACAATAACTGCAGATTAGGTAGAATAGGATTATCTGATAACTCTAGGTTTGTGTCTCTTTTTAACAAATGTGCTAATAATGTAGATATTCAAACATTTTAAACATCAAGTGTTCTATGCAAACACTTTTGGCAACACACATAGATCTGCCCCTGTACATAGTCCTGAAGTAGTCTCTCAGATTCAGAGTGCTGAAGGTTAACTTGGATTTGCATGCAGTCTGTGAGAAGAAGCAGCATCTCCGTTTCATATAAAAGCTGATCTTATGTACAGTGTTAGACCTGTATCTGCATAAATTATTCTATGTCTCAAGCATTGAATCGTCTACTTGCTGCTGGGTTTTAGAGGGTCAATAGATCCAGCTCAACTGTGAACTTTATTTCAACTATCTTGTCAAATATTGCAGAGTACCACAAAAGTAGGGGAATATATCTCGGGCAGTCAGCCGTCATAATCATGTTAAATTACCCCATTTATACATTTCTTAGGGAAGAGACAATAACATAAGATTCTGGGTCATAAAAAACGTAGACAGTAGGATCTCATGGTGCAAGCTATTACTGATTAGCCGATTCCAGCTCTGTCGATCCACTTATGGAGGTGTCTCAATAAGAACAATCTCCGGTGTCGCATGTGGTGAAATGAGAACCGTTTGTGAAATGAGCCTGTATGCGGTATGTCCGGGCTTCCCTTTTGGACTACTATTGTGCCGGGCAGAAGCCGGGGTGAGACTATATTGAGCTGAAGGGAATTTCTAGTCGGCTGTCTTTTCTTTGTAATCCCCACCGGAGATGATGGGCGTTTTGTGTCTGTCAAATCTTCTATCTTCTCTCCAACTCCTGCGACCGGCAGACATTGTGGGGAGGGTGGTGTGCTATTTGGCTTACTGTTATTTACCTTAGCATGCGTCGAGTACTGCTGCAACCCACGGTCAGCGTTAGGTTCCGGCTCAGTTGTATGTAGATCTGCAGGTAGTTCTTGAGTAATGCCTTGACTAACGTTTACTCTAGCAGGGCAGCCGGAGAGAGATTTCAAAGTATATATAATTTCCGCCTGTTGTAGGTCTCAGCGAGAGCTGAGCTCAACCAAGATGTGCGCCAAATTCATTTTCTTTTCTCTATTTCCCCTTTCTTTATTTGATCCTCCCTATCCTCCGCAGCTTGATTTATCACCGTCTCCCGGAGTGATTTCTTATTAGGCTGAAGTGCTGCACTGTATAGCCTCAGGCTACAAATAATATTATCAAGTCAGTTTCTTAGGCCTCTGTGTATCTCCGTTCCAAGATGGCGCCTGTTGTTCCACTCTGCCTGATGTGAGGTCCTATTTTGTACGGCTATTATGCTGTCATTCTCAGGAGAATATGTAGGAATGTATTCCCTGTCACTTCATGAGCTTTCTACTCATATTTGCGGATCAGAAGGCTGGGGTTTCCCCCATGAAAAGTAGTCTATCACAGTGTTTGACTCTGAGCTCATGCAGATTGCGGCCATTACCTTCCGTGGCCGGCTCCGCCCCCAAGAAATGTTCTTTTAAGAGGTCTGGGATTTGCTCCAACTAGAAGTTTCTCGGGGTTTGCCACACTACTGGATATTAATAAATTTGTGCGTAAGCTAACCTTAAAGATGTATTTTGCACTGAATAAACAGAGTGAAGCTTTGACTCCAAGTAGTGTGGCATACCCTCAGAGATTTCATAAAACTAAGCATATTGATTTTGAAGAAGCATGTACACTTACCACTTTAATTAATATGTATAGTGATGATAATCAACAGTATCAATCATCCACTTTTCCTAAACCAAAAAAAACATCATTCTAATTTTTACCCTACCAATTATAGGGGACCACTTATTAATGCATTTCAAAAGGCTGTGCAAAAAGATATTCTTGCATTAGAGGATAGTATTGTAATTAATGCTGTTTCCCTCAATCTGACTGCCAATGAATGTAAAGCTATTAAATCCTTGCAGGATAATGATAATATTGTTATACGCAATTCGGACAAGGGAGGCAGCATAGTTATTATGAACAAACAAACTTATTTTGATGAAGCTTACAGACAACTTTTGAACGATAGGACATATAAAAAATTAGATAGGAATCCAACACTAATCTTTAAGAGAGAATTAGAAAAGCTAGTTAAGGATGGTGTACTGTTGGGTATCTTCGACGAAGGAGATGTCACTGTACTAGTACCAGATAACCATCTCTGTCCTATATTCCATCATGTACCTAAGATCCATAAGGATGCGAGGTGTCCTCCGGGTAGACAATTGTGGCAGGAATCGGCTCATTATTTGAGCCTTTAGCAGAATGGCTGGATTCCATCTTACAACCTGTTGCAATGTCACAGTTGAGCTACCTGCAGGACACCTCGCACCTTCTTCTAACATTGGAGGACATACAATGGCATTCAAAGTTTTCATGGGGAGTTATAGATATAGCTTCACTTTATACCTCCATTCCTCAGGGTCAGGGTATTAAAGCTGTAAAGTATTTTATGCAGAGAGATTCACTTTATACTCCTGGGGAGATAGATTATATTTGTGAGGTGTTAAGATTTTTATTATCACACAATTATTTTTTGTTTAACCTCTTAAGGACATATGACAGAATTTTTCCGTCATAAAACAATTGAGCAAACTGAAAGCTGTGTCCTTAAAGGGTTAATAATGAATATTTTATTCAGACTTGTGGTACAGCGATGGGGGCAAAATTTGCCCCCTCGTTTGCCAATATCTATGTAGCATGGTGGGAACAATTATATCTCTACACATCGAACAATGTTTGGAGTGACAAAATAGCACTTTATGTACGCTACATAGATGATTTGCTCTTTATATTTAATATTCCTTTTAATGATAACATCTTCAGTGAATTTCTATCTTACTGTGACAATAATGAACTGAATCTCAAATTTACAGGAGAATATAGTCTGGAACAAGTAAACTATTTAGATTTGACACTTCTAATAAGTAATAATTCTATTATTACTAGAACATACAGAAAGCCCACTGCAGGCAACACCATCCTGCATGCAAAGTCACAACATCCACAACATTTAATTGATTCAATCCCTAAATCCCAATTTTTAAGGATCAGACTAAATACACGGTCTGATGAAGTTTATGAGGAACAATCAATTGAGCTAAGAAATAGGCTGGTTAAAAGGGGTTATAAACCTAAAAAACTGGAGGATGTGAGAAGCACAGTTAAGCATCTTGACACAAAAATGAATGTTAAACAACAGGATTTAAACACTAATTTTGATGATGCTATTGTGTTTTCCACACCTTTCAGTCAACAATATAATCAAGTGGTAAAAATAATAAAGAAGCATCTTAATCTATTAAAATCAAATGAAACATTACAGCCATATATTAAAAACTGCAAATTTGTGCCAAGAAAATTTAAAACTTTGGCACAAACTTTGTCACCAAGTTTAGTAAAATTTGACACAACACTTCAACCAACTACATGGAAAAAAGGCAGTTTCAAATGTGGAACAAGAAGCTGTTTAGCATGTCCCAATATCCTCCAGCAGGATTATTTTTTGTGTCAAGTCAATAAGAAGATCTATTCTATTGATTTTTATGCCAATTGTGGTGCATATACTTACTTACTTGTAATCTTTGTTCTTTACAGTATGTAGGTAAAACTACCCATACTGTGAGGGCACGTTACAATGAACATGTAAGAGATGTAAAAAATTATAGTAAAGACTCCACAGTAGCAGACCACTTTAATAATATTCATTTAACAAACAAAGCTAGTTTATCATTCCAAATTATAGATATTGCCAAAGTGCCACCTAGGTGTGGAAATAAGGAAAAAATCCTAGAGAAAAAAGAACTCTATTAGATTTTGAAATTGTGCACACGTCTACCACATGGAATGAACCGAGAATGTGACATAAACTTTTTTATTGATACTTAGTATACATGTTATTATTGTATTTCAGTAATTAATGAGAAAGATATTATGTGTACTCAGATGTATCTAATATTATATAAAGTGGTCATACCATTTAGTCTTAATTCTCTTCAGTCATAGAAAACATATTTATGTATTTTGTGGCTTTCTAAAATCATCTTATAGTGTTACTATGTATCTGATATAATAATGTCTGATTTCCTTTTTGAGATAAGATAAGTTGTAATATCATTTATTTTTTTCAAATGGTTTATTTTGACATTATGATTTATTTAAAATTTCACACATTTTTTAATAATTATTATTTTTATTATTTTTTATTTTTTGTTTTGCTCTGTAAATCTATATATATATATGTAATATGTTACATCTTAGGAAGTCAAGGTCTATGTATACTTATATTTATTCTATCTAATAGCTATGATCATACAGTGTCTCACTAGGATATTGTTTTTACTATTTTTCACCCTGTTTAGACATGAAGGGGTTAATTATTATTATTGCCTCTCAGGCCTATAAAGGGTTAGAATATAGACATAGACGTCAATCTATGAGTAAGCGCACCTGGAGGCGCGAAACATGTTAGACTTCTAGTCTCCTTCACTGCCTGTCTGCATGTGCTGTTTTTACATGGAACTTCAATAAAGTATTGTATTTGCTTTTATACATACACCGGTTTGGAGTAGTGCCTGCCTATCTTTTCTATTTGTGCATACCTTTGCGGTTTGATCCGCCGCTACCGGCTACGGCACTCCGGGAGGTCAGGTGTATCTGCCCATTCAGCATTCTTGGGCTTCCGGTTTGAGCTTGGCTTGCCATGGTTGCGGCTTTCTTCACATTATAAAGTTATTAACCCCTATGCCAATCCCAGACCCCACCACAACTAAATAAATTGTTTAACCCCTAAACCACCGCTCCTGGAGTGCACCGCCACCTACATTATACATATTAATCCCTATCCTGCCTCCCCTACACCGCCGCCCCAATAATAAAGTAATTAACCCCTAAACCTAAGTCTAACCCTAACACCCCCTAACGTAAATATAATTAAAATAAATCTAAATAAATATTACTATTATTAGCTAAATTATTCCTATTTAAACTAAATACTTACCTATAAAACAAACCCTAAGATAGCTACAATATAATTAATAATTACATTGTAGTTATTTTAGGATTTATTTTTATTTTACAAGCAACTTTGTATTTATTTTAACTAGGTATAATAGTTATTAAATAGTTATTAACTAATTAATAACTACCTGGGACTTCCGGTGGGCGGAGCAAGCGACTGGCAGCAGGGAGTAAGAACTCCGTGAACTTGGGGCTGCAAACTACCCTATTCTTGCTGCCAGCCGCCTTCCCACACCTTAGCCTTGTGGGGTAACAGCTTATCCCTACCGGCGACATTCTGTGGAGGGTCCCTACATCGCCCTCGCCCCCGGAAAAATACAGTTGCGCAACACCGCGCAAAGACACCATCACTGCCGGGCGCCATATTGGACTGGGCCCACAAGTATCAAGCCACGCACCGGAGCTCAGTAGTGGGCTGTGGGCTTACAACCTTAGACCCCTTGACACCGGAAGGTGCAATAGGGACAAGGAGACATAGGAACAGCTGCAATTGGGGCATAATACGGAGCTTCACTCAGCTGCGCCATATAGAAACAGCCCCCGCCCCACGGACCTCACAATACCGCAAGTCAAAGGGCTACTGCCGTCTAAAGTTTGCAGCACCGAAGGGGACGATCAGTCGCAGCCAAGGAACAACCCAAGGAGAGGTATCACACTCAAGGTACTGGGAATAGGCTTATACTAAGGACAGGCATCAACTGAACTCATAGGCTGGGTAAGCAGTGACACTACCATACAGACTGCCTACCTCTATTCAACTATTGCACACTTGCCCAAGCCACCTAAGCCTTTAATTTAATACCACATTACTGGGGTCATTTACATTATAAAAAAGTCGCAGCATAATCTACCTGGGCCCTGCTGGGGTGGCTGCATCGGGTTCTAAAAGACTGCCTAATCCCTTGCATGGTTTAAACTGGAACCCTGATGAAAGCCTTCTCTTATCTTTCCTTTTAAAAGAAGATAAATAGGGGTGCCTTCTGCAAGCCCCTACATACATTTTTTCAGTGCTACATCATTTATTAGCTAACAGTGACACCTAGTGGCATAAACATTTTAAGCTCTATTTCCACTTGAATTGTGCTGTTATATTGCATCTCACATGAAGGTTGATAAGTACTTCAAACCCCTTACCAGCACGCTAGAGGGCAAAATGACGTCCAAATCTAAACAAACTGACAGGAAGCAACGCCATGCTACAGAAACACAGACTGAAAACCCCCCATCCCCAGGCTCCGCTCATCTAGCGAATAATGACTCAGCAAATCTCCTGCAGGAGCTGAAAACTTTCTTTCTGCCTAAGATGGAATCTCTACAGGCAGGTATGGACACTATAACTAGTGAGGTGCGCCAATTCTCAACGAGAATGAACCAGGCGGAACAGAGGATTTCTGACATGGAAGATCGTCAGAACAATACTTCCACCTCTCTTAGACAACTGCTATGCCAGAATCAGGCGCTACAGGAAAAGGTTGACGACCTTGAGAACCGTAGCAGGCGCAACAACCTACGCATAATAGGGATACCAGAAAGCATAAAAAACAAAGATTTATTGGAATTTACAGCTCTCACATTCCCTAGGCTCTTGGGCATGGATCCAGACCGCCTTCCACTAGATGTAGAAAGAGCCCACCGCATTGGCCCGGACACTGGCCTCTCTACCACCACAGCTGCCAGACCTCGTCAGGTCATATTTAAATGCTTGAACTATCAAGAAAAGCTTGCACTGTTAAGAGCCTACAGATCACATGTCGGAGATGTTCTCTTTGAGGGGAAAAAACTTTTACTATTTCAAGACTTCTCAGCAGAAGTTACCAAACTGCGCAAGGAATTTGCCCCCTATTGTTCTCAGCTGTATGAGGAGGGCAGGCAGGTGGCGCTCCTCTATCCGGCTAAGCTCAGATTACAGACCCCTAGGGGTGCCAAGTTCTTTCGCTCCCCCAAAGAATTGAAAACCTTTCTAGACGCCGAAAAAACGGCAACCTGACCTGTAGGACAGATCATGTCCAATATCATCGATGATCCTTCTTTTCCTTCTCCATATGTTGGCTTATGGACACACGTTTCACTTGACACAGGAAGCCATCATGGCCAATGTCGCTCCCATTACTGCAGTGGCCAATTTTGGGAAAGCTACACTACAGGACATTGGCTTGGTGCATGAGTGGCCTTGGCCGGAAGCCACTTTATTCATTTATAAGTCTCCTAACTCCCTAGGGAGACAGTGTTTGCAGGCTGTTAATGCATTGTTTATATGTGTTTATCTTTTTTACTGTTTTTTTCTTGTATACTACTTTACTTTCTTCAGTACCACATACAGTGTTTACATGTTCGACTTGTTTAACATTGGGGCATGCTCCCTAATTCCCAGTTGTCGTGCAAGGGCTTATACCCAAAGTGTACCACACCAAAACTGCCTCTTGCTGATACTTCCAAATCCAGTATATGCTCTAACTATCCTTTTTCTTTCCCCCCTGCTAGAATGTACGGTGGCTGCAATCGGCGGATGGATTGACTGCAAACAGACATCTGGACCACAGCTGAACTCCTTACCTGACCGTCCCTCACCCACACAGCTAGTAAGTCCCCTTTTACACCGCTCCACACTCCAGGTCAAATTAGCAGTACCACTGCACCCGCTCACTATTTCCCCCTTGACAACATACGAACCTAGGTTGGACCTATTGACCTCGGTGATACCACCCACTCCCACCCTCAATTATGCCCGATGTCATTATTCCCCCACCAACCCTGAGTATGGCTACAAACCAAACTTCTGGCTGGAATACACCTTTGACAATGACAATCATAGAACTAACACTGATCTATTTTGGCATGCATCCAAAGCAGTCATTAGAGGCAGAATCACAGCCTATACAGCGCATCATTCTAAGTCTCAGAAGAAAACTGCTACACAACTTCTCTCTAACTTGACTTCAGCTGACAACACCTATCTAACTAGCCCTACAGCTCAGAATCACCAGAAATACTACGACACCAAACAAGAAAGGGACTCACACTTACAAATCTTGGACCATAAATTCAACATACATAGACAGGGCAGGTTCTACCAGCACGGTAACAAGGCAGGTAGACTCCTAGCAAACCTGGTTAAAATTCATACACCTAAATCTTTCATATCCGCAATTAAATCTGGGAAACATCTTAAGACAGACACAAAAGATATCATGAGAGAGTTTACAGCCTACTACAGGTCATTATACACTAGTCAGACCATTAAGGTAGAGGACAAGCATGCTTTCTGGAACAACATACTAATACCCCAACTGTCTGAAACCCAGAGAGAAAGTCTAAACTCCCCCATACAGGTGCAGGAGGTGTTGAGAGCCATTGGCAACTCAAAAATTGGGAAAGCAGCAGGCCCGGACTTCCTCCCTATTGAGTACTACAAAATTCTCAACACTGACATAGCCCCAGTACTAGCTTCCACGTACACCAACTACCTACAGGGGAAATCCACACCGGACACGAGATTCACTGACGCCAACATATGTATCCTCCCAAAGCCGAATAAAGACCACAAATTACCCTCCTCATATAGACCAATCTTGCTGCTTAACAGCGACTTTAAGCTATATACCAAGATACTGGCGGACAGGCTGGCGGAGATACTGCCAGATTTAATCCACCCAGACCAGACAGGCTTCGTAAAACGCCGAACTTCAGTAATCAACATCAGGAAAACACTGGCAGTTATATCCCACTTTAGTAACGCACACTATCCAGAACACCAAAAAACCAATATAGACGCATGCTTATTCGCCATCGACGCTGAAAAAGCGTTCGATCTAATAGAATGGGACCACCTTTATACCTCACTAGACAAATTTGGCATATCAGGAAACTTTCTTACTGCACTTCAACAACTCTACGCTTCACCCTCAGCTTCCATTATCATCAATGGTCAGGTCTCCCCCTCATTCCTTCTAGAGAGAGGAACAAGGCAGGGGTGCCCCCTTTCCCCGCTGCTCTTCAACTTGGCGATGGAGCCTCTAGCATGTTACATTCGCCAACACAGTGAGGGCTTAAAAATCCATAGGCAGACTGTACACCTATCTCTATATGCGGACGACCTTCTCCTTTATGTCTCCAACCCACACACTAACATACCTGTACTTCTCCGCATCTTAGACAAATTCAGTGCTATCTCCGGACACAAAATCAATTTAGATAAATCCGAACTCACATGGTTGCGAAACACTAAAAAAACACAACTGCAAAGTACTGGCCTCAAGGAGACCACAGGCACCTTCACATACTTGGGGATGCAACTACATACTGACATGAGCAAGCTGTATCAACTAAATATAAGCAAAACTCTAACTCATATTCAAAGCCAGCTGGCAGGCTGGAGAAAGCTGCCACTATCCCTTACGGGGAGAATACAACTTTTGAAAATGATCATCCTACCAAAATTGCTTTATCCCCTCCAGATGCTCCCTTTACTATTGACTAAGCACGACTTAAATACCTTGACAACCTTGTTTGGCAACTTTGTCTGGCAGCATAAGAAACCGAGAATTAATAGACTCCATCTCACAATGCCAGTCAACTCAGGGGGACTTAGTCTACCTAATCTCAAGTGGTACAACTGGGCGTCCCTAACAAAGATAGTACTGGGATGGCTGACGCAATCTGATTATTTCTGACCCCCCATAGAGAGGGAACTCTTGGCACCTATACACCCGGCTTTTTTACCACATACATCTCTGGCCTCACTCCCCCAACACATAAAACACAATGTACTATTTAGGGACCCCTTGAGAGCCTGGACCAAACTTTGCAAAACATGGGGGATGGAGTTCAAATTTAGTAAATACTTACCGCTCCAAGGAAATTCTAACTTTCTCCCAGGCTACACCACCGCTGCCTTTAAACAATGGGAACGCCAAGGTCTGACCATGATAGCACAATTGATTAACCCTACGACACAACAGTTGCTTCCCTTCTCTGACCTTCAAACACAATACACTCTCCCGGTCTCCCACAGATTCGCCTATTTTCAGAGCAGACATTACATACAAACTCTTCTGACTGAGGGATTGACCTCGCCAACTACTAACAAAATTGTCGCTCTATGCAATCTGGCCTCTCAGGGAAACCACTCAATCTCTCCCATTTATAAAGCAATAGTCACATACCACGAAACGCAAACACTGCAGGACATCAGCATTAAATGGCAGGGACAAAGGATACCTGAGGTCACAGCAGAACACATCTTGCGTAGTATAGCTACAGTCAGACAAACCACCCTCTCTGTGGGTCTACGAGAAACGCAAATAAAATTCTTGCACCACGCATACATAACACCCTCAATTAGATCCAAATGGGTCAAGGATGCAGCAAGTGAATGTCCTAAGTGCTCGGGGCCGACCCCGGATTGGACGCATTTAGTTTGGGATTGCCCCAAGCTGCAAAGGTTTTGGGGTAAGGTTAGATTTTGGTTGTCCAAGATACTCAAAACCACTGTAACTTTAAATGCAGCTAGTATATTTTTCTTTCACGACATCCCATTACCGCTAAAACACCAAAAATTTTCAAATATAGTAGTGTTGGTGGCCAGGAAACTAATCCTACAATACTGGGCCAAGAACAGAGAACCTCCTTTCAAAAAACTAACCCACGCAATACACCAACAGTTCCTGACAGAACATGCAGACACACAAAGTAACCGCGATGCTAGAATCAAGTCGTTTATGACTAAATGGGACCCATACATCTTACACCTGCCAAAGAGATTAAGGGAAAAACTGCTGCACCCCTTTCAGCACTCTGTGTATATGCTGAATGAGAACCTGCGGGGACGCTGGTGTGTAACTGAGTCTGACTCAGACCCTGACCCCTAACTGACACGCTACTGACCTGGACTGACTATACCACAGGGAATCCTAGAGGCTACATGAGGAGACCCTTGGACTGTGAGCACACCCATCCGCCGATGCAGCAACCTGAATACTTCCTCCACCACATATCCACCTCCACCTTATGATGACAACTAATGTATAATGCCATGTGACAGTGTATGGGTTCACCTGTAAGAAAATTTTCAAAAATAAAGTTTAAAAAAAAAACTACCTAGCTAAAATAAATACAAAATTACCTGTAAAATAAAACCTAACCTAAGTTACAGTTACACCTAACACTACACTATCATTAAATTAATTACATAAATTAACTTCAATTAAATAAAACTAATTACAATTAAATAAAATTAACTAAAGTACAAAAAAACCCCACTAAATTACAGAAAATAAAAAAAATTACAAGAATTTTAAACTAATTACACCTAATCTAAGCCCCCTAATAAAATAAACAAGCCCCCAAAATAATAAAATTCCCTACCCCATACTAAATTACAAATAGCCCTTAAAAGGGCCTTTTGCGCGGCGTTGCCCCAAAGTAATCAGCTCTTTTACCTGTAAAATAAGAAATACAACCCCCCGCAACATTAAAACCCACCACCCACACACCCAACCCTACTCTAAAACCCACCAAATCCCCCCTTAATGAAACCTAACACTAACCCCCTGAAGATCACCCTACCTTGAGCCGTCTTCAGCCAGCCGGGCACAAATGGACCTCCAGACCGGCAGAAGTCTTCATCCTATCTGGGCAGAAGAAGACATCCACACCGGCAGAAGTCTTCATCCAGGCGGCATCTTCTATCTTCATCCATCCGGAGCGGAGCGGGTCCATCTTCAATCCATCCGACGCGGAGCATCCTCTTCCATCGACGTCCTAACACTGAATGAAGGTTCCTTTAAATGACATCATCCAAGATGGTGTCCCTTGAATTCCGATTTGCTGATAGGATTCTATCAGCCAATCATAATTAAGGTAGGACAAATCCTATTGGCTGATCCAGTCAGCCAATAGGATTGAGCTTGCATTCTATTGGCTGTTCCAATCAGCCAATAGAATTCAAGCTCAATCCTATTGGCTGATCCAATCAGCCAATAGGATTTTTCCTACCTTAATTCCGATTGATAGAATCCTATGAGCCAATCGGAATTAAAGGGATGCCATCTTAGATAACGTCATTTAAAGGAACCTTCATTCAGTGTTAGGACGTCGATGGAAGAGGATGCTCCACGTCGGATGGATTGAAGTTGGACCTGCTCCGCTCTGGATGGAAGAAGATAGAAGATGCTGCCTGGATGAAGACTTCTGCCGGTCTGGATGTCAAGGTAGGGTGATCTTCAGGGGGTTAGTGTTAGATTTTTTTTAAGGGGGGATTGGGTTGGTTTTAGAGTAGGGTTGGGTGTGTGGGTGGTTAGTTTTAATGTTCGGGGTTGTATTTCTTTTTTTACAGGTAAAAGAGCTGATTACTTTGGGGCAATGCCCTGCAAAAGGCCCTTTTAAGGGCTATTTGTAATTTAGTATAGGGTAGGGAATTTTATTATTTTGGGGGGCTTTTTATTTTATTAGGGGGATTAGATTAGGTGTAATTAGTTTAAAATTCTTGTATGTGTTTTTTTATTTTCTGTAATTTAGTGTTTGTTTTTTTGTACTTTAGTTAATTTTATTTAATTGTAATTAGTTTTAATTAATTGTAGTTAATATATGTAATTATTTTAATGATAATGTAGTGTTAGGTGTAATTGTAACTTAGGTTAGGTTTTATTTTGCAGGTAATTTTATATTTATTTTAGCTAGGTAGTTATTAAATAGTTAATAACTTTTTAATAACTATTGTACCTAGTTAAAATAAATACAAACTTGCCTGTAAAATAAAAAATAAATCCTAAGCTAGCTACAATGTAACTATTAGTTATATTGTAGCTAGCTTAGGGTTTATTTTATAGGTAAGTATTTATTTTATAATAGGAATAATTTATTTAGTAATAGTAATATTTATTAAGATTTATTTAAATTATATTTAAGTTAGGGGGTGTTAGGGTTAGGGTTAAACAATTTATTTTGTTGCGGCAGGGTCGGGGATCAGCAGGATAGGGGTTAATAACTTTATGTAGGTGGCGGCGGTATAGGGGGCGGCAGATTAGGAGTTAATAGGTATAATGTAGGTGCCGGCAGGGTCAGGGAGCGGCGGTTTAGGGGTTAATATATTTATTATAGTTGCAGCGGGGTCCGGGAGCGGCGGTTTAGGGGTTAATAAGTATAATGTAGGTGGCGGTGGTGTAGGGGGGGCAGATTAGGGGCGTTTAGGCTCGGGGTACATGTTAGGGTGTTAGGTGTAGACTTTTCCCATAAAAATCAGAGGGATATTGGGCAGCAGCGAACATGAGCTTTCGCTACTGTCAGACTCCCATTGATACCTTTGGCATCCGCCGCCTCCAGGGCGGCGGATTGAAAACCAGGTACGCTGGGCCGGAAAAAGTGGCGAGCATACCTGGTAGTTCTTTGATAATGTCCAAAAGTAGTCAGATTGTGCCGAACTTGCGTTCGGAACATCTGGAGTGACGTAACCATCGATCTGTGTTGGACTGAGTCCGGCGGATCGTATGTTATGTCACTAAATTCTACTTTTGCCGGTCTCTAGCCTTTGATAACTAAGGCGAATCAGGCTCACCACAAATACGCTGCGGAATTCCAGCGTATTTGCGGTTGACAGCTTGATAAATAGAGGCCTTTATATTGTGTTCTGTCAAGATCAAAATGTTCATAATTCAATTATGTTTATTGACTAGAAAATTAATCTGTAATAATATATACTTATTTAAAGGATGAGTATATGCAAACAATTGATATTATGCATATTATATGAAAAAGCAGCAGCTGCACAAATCAAAAATATTTTTGCCTACTAAAAAATATAAGTTGAAATTAAGACTGCAGTGTTTTTGCACTTCATACTAATCCTCACTACCTGAGATACATTTTAAAATTACTACAATGTCCCTTTAAATATGCCAAGGTATACAAAAAAATCAAAAGCAAGTGAGCATGTAATAATAAATATTTCTTTACAAACCAAAATTGTATCATGCAAATTCTGTCTAATTATTTGTTTTCTTTCATTTTTTTTGTTCCCAAAATATATTTCTTAGATTCAAAGTAAGACATAACACCTAGTAGATCATCCTTGCATGCAAAAATACTCTTTACAAAGGAGATTATGGGCCAGATTACAAGGGGCACGCTATTTTTTTCCTGCTAAAGTTAGCACACGTTGAGTTTTGCTCACGTTTAAACAATTTACTTTCAACTTTTTAAAAAGTTTTCTTTGAGCAGTATTTGCGCATGAGCAAAAACCAACTCGCGCTAACTACAGTGAATATCACGACTGCATTACCTTCTCCCCATAGACTTCAATGGAACACACTGAAGAAAAAAAGCCTAGCACTTATTGCTTGTGTGCTAACCCTACATCATGTTAGACCTACAGCGCTATAAACACATATATACATATTTATATACACGTACTTATAAACACATATTGTATATAAACAATTTGGAGCTCTTTCCATTCTAATACATAACAGTTGAAAAATCATGTTTTAATATTTAAAAATGAAACAGGAGCCTCTTTATTAGTGCATTTTATATTCAACCTATGTTAATTAATCGAGACAGGATTAATGAACATAGGTCGAATATGTAATCTCTCCATTCAAAACCCCTTATCAGACACCCCCCACATTGCAATCACTAATAAAACATATTAACCCCTAAACCCCCATCCACCCCACAATGCAAAGTACCTAATAAAAATATTAACCCCTAAACCCCCACAACGTAAAGTACCTAATACAACTATTAACACCTAAACCGCCAACCACCCACAACGCAAAGTACCTAATACAACTATTAACACCTAAACTGCCAACCCCCCCACAATGCAAACACCTAAATAACCTATTAACCCCAAATCTGTCAACCACCCAGGATTAAACTAATAACTAAGCCTCCTAATCTAACACCCCCTAATTTAACCCCAATTAAAATATACTAAAATAAAATTAAAAAGATACATAAAAAAATAATAAAAAACTAAATCACTAAAAATAACTAACATTACACAAAATAAAAAACCTACCCTTACACAAAATAAAAAACTAACTACAGAAAATAATAAAAATAACTACTATCACAGAAAATAACAAACAAAATTATACAAAATAAAAAAGATATTCCTACTGTATTCTAATACCTTCATTTAAAAAAACCCCACCCCAAAATCAAATAAAAAACCCTAATCTGTCAATAAACTACCAATAGCCCTTAAAAGGGCCTTTTGTAGGACATTGCCCTAAAGTTAACAGCTCTTTTGCAAAGACAATAAACAAAGTACCCACTAAAATTACAACCCCCCCAAAATAAAAGAAAACATAACTAAAAAAAAAAACTAATCTACCCATTGCCCCAGCAATCAGCTCTTTTTTAACCCATAAAAAGCCCTAAACTAAAAAAAAAACCTAAACACCTCAAAAAAAAAAAAAAAAAAACCCTTACACTAACCCCAATATTGGTACTCACCATTGACGAAGTTTAGCGAAACATCTTCATACAAGAGGCACAAGAAGTTCATCCAGGCAGCTCCCTCTTCATCCATCATTACTCCATCTTCTATCTTCATGAACGTAGTTAGCGCATGATCGAAAATAATATTTAGCATGCCACTTGTAATCTGTTAGTAATGCACCGTAAGTCATTATTGATCACCTAAAAATAAATGTAATTTATTGTTATACAGACGCTGATTAAAACTGGATGTTATATAATGTACCTTGACTGGATGTTCCACTCATGATCAGGGTAAAGTGCGAGTTCCTACAAATTGTCCTCTTGGTGGGCCAGTCTGTGCAAGCAACAACATGTCAATGTGATATTTGGTTGTTGGAAACACTAAAACTAATACTTACCAATATACCTTGTAAAATACTTAAAAATATACCTAGAAAAAAAGACTATTTGGCCTCTCCACTTCACCCTGGTTATAAGCAACAGACTTTTGTTTTGTATTATTTGAGTTCAACTCCATTTTACAAATGGAGCGGTGTTAAAATTACAGAGAATTTGTTGCACAGATTTGTGATCATTTGCACTCCCTATAATTTCAATGGGCCCCAAAAAGTGCACTTGTATTACAGGTTGAAAGTGAATGGGATCGCAAACTACCCCCTAATCTATTAACCCCCTATTTGCCACAACCCCCATCACAAAATACCTCCTAACCACCTCACAGCTATCCCCCCCCCCAAGACCCCTAACCTAAAACCCCTAAGTTACAAAAAATAAAAAAAAACCTACCAAGCATTAGCAAAAACAAACAAAAAAAAAAAAACAACCTCAACTAGTACAAGCTCTATCCTAAAACTTAATTCCCCTTAAAAAAAACAACCCTATACTAAAACTAAAACCTGCTCTAAAAATTAAGCTCTTTTGTTGTCTAAAAGAAACCTATACTAAAAAAACCTGTTAAAAACCCTATTCTAAACAAAATGCCCATTTTTTGCTTAGGGGCAGCAGCAGGTTAAAGGCTTAGGGCTTAGTGGCAGCGGCAGGTTAATGGTGGTGCTTCTCTTGGGCTGTCGTCCTCTTCCACTAGATGCATCTTCCATATTCAATCTTTTTTTCTTTTTTGTTAAGGCTAGTGTTTTTTTATTTTTGTGACTTAGGGGGTCTTAGGTTAGGGGTCTTGGGGGTTGGCTGTTAGGATGTTAGGGGGGATATTTTGCGATGGGATTGTGTTATTTAGGGGTTTAATAGGTTAGCGGATAGTTTTTGATGGGGAGTTGTGGTGGTTAGGGTGTTTATAGGTTGGGGGTAGTATGCGATAGGGTTAATAGTGTAAGGAGTTTATAGCAGTGGGGTGTGTAATGGTTTAGGGGTTAATAGTGTAGGGAGTTTATAGCAATGGGGTCTGTGGCAGTTTAGGGGTTAATAGTGTAGGGAGTTTATAGCAATGGGGTCTGTGGCAGTTTAGGGGTTAATAGTGTAGGGAGTTTATTGCAGTGGGGGTGTGGTGGTTTAGGGGTTTAATAGTGTAAGGTGTTTATTAAGTTAGGTGTGACAGTTTAGGAGTTAAAAATGTAAGAAGTTTATTGCAGTGGGGGTGTATCGGTTTAGGGGTTAATAGTGTAGAGGAGGTTAACACGTAGTTTTTTTTAAGTTTGCTACTCCCTTGAATTCAACAGGGTTACTGTGGTATTGCGAATGAGAAATCCTCTGGTTAACTTTTTGCGAAACGTCGAGTTTCATGCAAGTGCAAAATATTTACTTTCAACTTGTTATACCTGCACTACCCGACTTCTAGTGATGTTAACGCCTGAGCGGGAGGGGTAATTACCACTCACCATGTAATCTAACTCATTATGGGCTAGATTATGAGTGAAGTGCTATTTATTGCTCCTGCATGCGCTTTGAAAGTAAAAACTTTTCGCATGAACGCTAACCTGCCACACACAAAAAGCCGAACTTGGAATATTGCAACCGTGTTAACATATTCCCCCATAGACTTCAATGGAGCGCAAAAACCTAACACCCATGCTCGCGCGCAAACCAGATTGAGTTTAACCATGTGCTCTAACCCGACATGAAATATGTATTTTTCACATTCCAATGTTCTTCACATAGAATTTATTCTATTTATTCTTAAATAAATATTTCTATATATCTGATATTTATTTGTAAAATATCTATATCTAAATATCTATATCAGCTACTTGACTGCAAATGGCTTTAATGCAGTTTTATATATATATATATATATATATATATATATATATATATATATATATATATATATATATATGTGTCTATAGAGATATACTGTATGTCTATATACTGTATGTATACATATGTATTTATGTTTATATATGCCTGCAAATACAAATAAATACGATGGGGCCTATCTATCAAGCTCCGAAAGGAGCTTGACGGCCCGTGTTTCTGGCGAGTCCTCAGACTCACCAGAAACAGCAGTTATGAAGCAACGGTCACAAAGACGGACACACATCGCCACAATTCAACCCGATCGAGTATGATCGGGTTGATTGACACCTCCCTGCACGCGGCCCATTGGCCGTGAGTCTGCAGGGGGCAGCGTTGTATCAGCAGCTCTTGTGAGCTGCTGGTGCAATGCTGAATACGGAGAGCATATTGCTCTCCTCATTCGGCAAGGTCTGTCGGATCTTTGATAAATATCCCCCATGAATACATAAGTATACATATATATATATATATATTCAAAGGTGGATACAGCGCCTATATGTCCAATATACTGATGTGGTATGTGAGGAATAAAGGATGGGAAAAAGCAAATAAGAACATAGAAAATAAAAGAAAAAATAAAAGAAAAATATATATATATTAAAATAAAATAACAATAAAAAGTCCAGCTAAAAATAGCATATAAAATATATGAACTCTGAAACGATGTTCATATGAGTCCTAGAAGTAATATAAATCGTAGTGAATCTCCAGATGTAGTGGTTGTATAGATATAGTTGGTATATAATACCCTTACCAGATATTACCTCAATCGAATGAGGTAAGTATGCCGCACTGGGGGGTATATATAGATGATTGGGTTTCCTCCTTGTATCCTGCTTGTGGTGTTCGTTGACCTCTTGGAGTATGCAGGGATATGCCTCTGATGATGAATAGATCCCTTATACTTCCTATGGATTCGTGGTTGGCCTCTTGGAGTGCTCTTTCTGCTCTGGTATTAACTTTCTCCGGCGTGAGGATACCCAGGGAGACACAAAGGAAATATATAGTGTAATACCGTTTATTTTCTTAAAAAAGCATAAAAATACAGTTTATATCGCACTCACATTTGACATCCTCAAACAGTATGAGGTATGTATATGGCACATATAATTTAGAGGAATCCTTTCCACAGGTTAGAATGGGATACAAAATTCCCAGTCACAATTACAGACCTCGCAAAGAATTTACATACAGCTGTGGTGTATTTCAAAGTAAGCAAAGCAGTGCAGCATAAATGGCACACAAAGCACCGCTAGTGAGACTAGCTGCAAGGAGGAGCACAATCTTTTCAAAAGACAACAAAATGGAACATAAATTAAAATGTGTATACAAACAAGTCAATTCCCTAACGCGTTTCAAAGGTTTGAATCCTTCTTCTTCAGAGGGTTAGATGGGAAGCTGGGCCGTTTTCGGTTGTTTTGTACGCTTCGGGCGGCGGCACGCCCTCAGCGTATAATTGGTCATATGGGCCCGCGTTACGTGACGTTAGTTTCACGTTTGTTTGAGTATGGTGAGTATACTGCTTTTGTGTATTGGTTGGTTACACATCAGTACACGTGATTGGGCAAAAACGTATCCTGATAGGTCCAATACAGCAAAGATTTATGGGATATGTAGTTTTCAGGATACTTAATATTTTCAATTGTCATTTTTGAAGACATTCTTATCGATATATTCATATAGTGTGATCGGTATTTTTGTATGATTATTATTTTATGATACATACATATTGCTTGTTTATTTAAAAGCTCGTGTATGGTTAGGTTTTGCTTTATAGAGTATTTATTGTACGTTCCATTACGTTTTGGAATACAGTATATATAAGGGACATTTCGGTATAATAAGTTTCTTATGATTATTAAATTGTATGTAGCCCCTTTGAGTAGTTATTATTTCGTCTATAGTAGGGATATATCTTTAGTGTATATTTGAGTCCTGTTCTTGTGTATAGGATATAAGCTATAACTTGATACATCGTGATTCTGGAGTCCAGGGCTTAGACTGATCTCATAGGCTAGTTAGTATCTGCATATTTATGGTTCCTGTTTTATATATTACTCTGATCATTTGGTCACAAAATACGTATCTATGTAACACATTATATTTTTGTTGGTGTTAGTTATGGAATAAATGATACTATAATGTATGTTATTAGTTCTTAATCTTGTAAGAAATGAATTGATATGAATGCCACATACATGTTGTTACAAGAGTTACTGCATACTCTGTAATTTTAGAATTATATGACTCACTGGATAAGGAAAGCTGCTATATCTATGTCTTTATTGAGGCCTTTGGGGGTCATGGAATCTAGTTTGTGTATCCATTGTGTTTCCCTTCGTCTTAGATGGAGTTCTCTACTTATACCCTCCGGGGGATCCCTGATGTGTTCAAGTATAGTGCCTCTCAGACATGCTGGATTAGAATTGTGTATTAAACGAAAATGGTTTGATACACTATGTTTTTTGAAGCTACTTTCTATATTTCTAATGTGTTCCAGAAGTCTGGTCTTGTAGGGTCTAATAGTGCGCCCTACGTATTGTAGCCCACAGTTACATTCGATGAGATACACTACATAATCTGTTTTACAGTTAGTAATTGAATCCAATTCCAAGCTTTTATGGTTTGAGAATGAAGTAATTTTTTTGGTGGGTTTATTATTATTGTAGTGATGTTTGCAAGCCTCACAATTGAGACGGTTGCATTTAAAGAAGCCTTTTGTCTTGTTTTGCAGCCAGTTGGTAGTTTTTATAGTTTTGTTTGTTGATTTTAATTTACTTGGTGCTATGGTTGCTCTGATATTTTTGCCCTTTCTAAAGACTAGTTTAGGGTTATTTTTAGTTATTTCATTCAATAGGGTATCCTTTTTCAATATATGCCAGTGTTTGTAAACAAACACTGGCATATATTGAAAAAGGATACCCTATTGAATGAAATAACTAAAAATAACCCTAAACTAGTCTTTAGAAAGGGCAAAAATATCAGAGCAACCATAGCACCAAGTAAATTAAAATCAACAAACAAAACTATAAAAACTACCAACTGGCTGCAAAACAAGACAAAAGGCTTCTTTAAATGCAACCGTCTCAATTGTGAGGCTTGCAAACATCACTACAATAATAATAAACCCACCAAAAAAATTACTTCATTCTCAAACCATAAAAGCTGGGAATTGGATTCAATTACTAACTGTAAAACAGATTATGTAGTGTATCTCATCGAATGTAACTGTGGGCTACAATACGTAGGGCGCACTATTAGACCCTACAAGACCAGACTTCTGGAACACATTAGAAATATAGAAAGTAGCTTCAAAAAACATAGTGTATCAAACCATTTTCGTTTAATACACAATTCTAATCCAGCATGTCTGAGAGGCACTATACTTGAACACATCAGGGATCCCCCGGAGGGTATAAGTAGAGAACTCCATCTAAGACGAAGGGAAACACAATGGATACACAAACTAGATTCCATGACCCCCAAAGGCCTCAATAAAGACATAGATATAGCAGCTTTCCTTATCCAGTGAGTCATATAATTCTAAAATTACAGAGTATGCAGTAACTCTTGTAACAACATGTATGTGGCATTCATATCAATTCATTTCTTACAAGATTAAGAACTAATAACATACATTATAGTATCATTTATTCCATAACTAACACCAACAAAAATATAATGTGTTACATAGATACGTATTTTGTGACCAAATGATCAGAGTAATATATAAAACAGGAACCATAAATATGCAGATACTAACTAGCCTATGAGATCAGTCTAAGCCCTGGACTCCAGAATCACGATGTATCAAGTTATAGCTTATATCCTATACACAAGAACAGGACTCAAATATACACTAAAGATATATCCCTACTATAGACGAAATAATAACTACTCAAAGGGGCTACATACAATTTAATAATCATAAGAAACTTATTATACCGAAATGTCCCTTATATATACTGTATTCCAAAACGTAATGGAACGTACAATAAATACTCTATAAAGCAAAACCTAACCATACACGAGCTTTTAAATAAACAAGCAATATGTATGTATCATAAAATAATAATCATACAAAAATACCGATCACACTATATGAATATATCGATAAGAATGTCTTCAAAAATGACAATTGAAAATATTAAGTATCCTGAAAACTACATATCCCATAAATCTTTGCTGTATTGGACCTATCAGGATACGTTTTTGCCCAATCACGTGTACTGATGTGTAACCAACCAATACACAAAAGCAGTATACTCACCATACTCAAACAAACGTGAAACTAACGTCACGTAACGCGGGCCCATATGACCAATTATACGCTGAGGGCGTGCCGCCGCCCGAAGCGTACAAAACAACCGAAAACGGCCCAGCTTCCCATCTAACCCTCTGAAGAAGAAGGATTCAAACCTTTGAAACGCGTTAGGGAATTGACTTGTTTGTATACACATTTTAATTTATGTTCCATTTTGTTGTCTTTTGAAAAGATTGTGCTCCTCCTTGCAGCTAGTCTCACTAGCGGTGCTTTGTGTGCCATTTATGCTGCACTGCTTTGCTTACTTTGAAATACACCACAGCTGTATGTAAATTCTTTGCGAGGTCTGTAATTGTGACTGGGAATTTTGTATCCCATTCTAACCTGTGGAAAGGATTCCTCTAAATTATATGTGCCATATACATACCTCATACTGTTTGAGGATGTCAAATGTGAGTGCGATATAAACTGTATTTTTATGCTTTTTTAAGAAAATAAACGGTATTACACTATATATTTCCTTTGTGTCTCCCTGGGTATCCTCACGCCGGAGAAAGTTAATACCAGAGCAGAAAGAGCACTCCAAGAGGCCAACCACGAATCCATAGGAAGTATAAGGGATCTATTCATCATCAGAGGCATATCCCTGCATACTCCAAGAGGTCAACGAACACCACAAGCAGGATACAAGGAGGAAACCCAATCATCTATATATACCCCCAGTGCGGCATACTTACCTCATTCGATTGAGGTAATATCTGGTAAGGGTATTATATACCAACTATATCTATACAACCACTACATCTGGAGATTCACTACGATTTATATTACTTCTAGGACTCATATGAACATCGTTTCAGAGTTCATATATTTTATATGCTATTTTTAGCTGGACTTTTTATTGTTATTTTATTTTAATATATATATATTTTTCTTTTATTTTTTCTTTTATTTTCTATGTTCTTATTTGCTTTTTCCCATCCTTTATTCCTCACATACCACATCAGTATATTGGACATATAGGCGCTGTATCCACCTTTGAATATATATTCTCTTTTACTGTCTAGGGCTTCACAACCCTCCCAGTATATGTCCTATATAGCTGCCACTATTTCCTATACACCTTTTGACCAGCGCCCACAACAGAGTATCACTTGTGTCAACTCAGTTCACTGAGGAGACACATTTTACTTATTTCTACATATATATATATATATATATATATATATATATATATATATATATATATGCAGGTATATATATATATATATATATATATAAACACACACACATATATATATATATACTGTATATATTTATTTATATTCATATTGAGACATGTATATGTGTATCTACCTTTGCAGCACTTTTTTTCTAACACCTGAGACCTCATATGTTTGAGCTCTTTTTTACTGTTGTATGCAATATTTTAATATTTTTATTACACAGTGTTATTATGAGTGTAAATATACTGTACAATGTATTTTCAGTGAGTTTTGCGCTACTTTTTAGTTAACCAGAGCTCTGAAGTCGCGCTAACATCACGCACATTAAATTCAATTGCTCTTAAAGGGATATGAAACCCAATTTTCGCATGATTCAGACAGAGCATGCAATTTTAAGCAACTTTCTAATTGACTCCTATAAACTATTTTTCTTAATTCTCTTGGTATACTTTGTTCAATGAGCAGCAATGCACCTCTGGTTGCTGACTGAACACATGCGTGAGCCAATGACAATCGGTATATATATATATATATATATATATATATATATATATATATATATATATATATGCATCCACCAATCAGCAGCTAGAACCTAGGTTCTTTGCTGCTCCTGAGCTTTCATAGATAAACCTTTAAGCAAAGGATAACAAGCGAAGGAAGCAAATTAAATAATAGAAGTGAATTGGAAAATTGTTTAAAATTGTATTCTCTATCAGAATCATGAAAGAAAAATTTTGGGTTTCATGTCCCTTTAAGCAAACGTGTTTACTTTCAACTTGTAATACAAGCACTATTTCCAACACACGCAAAGAGCGTGCGCAATAGTTAGCGAACCACTAGTAATCTGGCCTATAAGGGTGAATTATGAATTCAATCTTCAGTGTACTGCGGTGATAACATGAAGGAGGATCGTGTGGAAGATGGAAGAAGATGCATTGGGTGGAGCCATGGACATGCCAATGCCACCCAAGGAGCCAGATTCAAGTTGGTGGGGTTTTTTTTAGTTTTAGTATAATATTTTTTTAACTGCATTTTTTTTTTTTAGAATAGTTTTATTTAACATAGGTTCTTTAACCATAGAGTTTGTTTGTTTTTGCAAAATAGCTTAATCACTGATTCCCTTTTTTAGGGCATTTTTTTAGGATAGGGTTTTTTAACCTAGGTAAAAAAAAGTATAGGGTTTTTTTTGTTTGTTTTTTAACAGCAAAAGAGCTTAATCACTGAAACCCTTTATAGGGCATTTTTTTGATATAGGCTTTTAACTTTTTTTTTCTGGATAGGGTTTTTTATATTAGGATTTTTAGGGGGACTTCTATTAAGGAGACTTAAGTTTTAGGATAGAGCTTGTACTGATTAGGGCCTAGATTTGGAGTTTGGCGTTAGCCGTGAAAACCAGCGTTAGAGGCTCCTAACGCTGGTTTTAGGCTACCGCCGGTATTTGGAGTCAGTGATTAAAGGGTCTAACGCTCACTTTTCAGCCGCAACTTTTCCATACCGCAGATCCCCTTACGTCAATTGCGTATCCTATCTTTTCAATGGGATCTTCCTAACGCCGGTATTTAGAGTCGTTTCTGAAGTGAGCGTTAGAGCTCTAACGACAAAACTCCAGCCGCCGAAAAAAAGCAGGAGTTAAGAGCTTTCTGGGCTAACGCCGGTTCATAAAGCTCTTAACTACTGTACCCTAAAGTACACTAACACCCATAAACTACCTATGTACCCCTAAACCGAGGTCCCCCCACATCGCCGCCACTCGATTAAATTTTTTAACCCCTAATCTGCCGACCGCCACCTACGTTATACTTATGTACCCCTAATCTGCTGCCCCTAACACCGCCGACCCCTGTATTATATTTATTAACCCCTAACCTGCCCCCCACAACGTCGCCGCCAGCTGCTTACAATAATTAACCCCTAATCTGCCGACTGCAAAGCGCCGCCACCTACGTTATCCTTATGTACCCCTAATCTGCTGCCCCTAACACCGCCGACCCCTATATTATATTTATTAACCCCTAACCTGCCCCCCACAACCTCGCCGACACCTGCCTACACTTATTAACCCCTAATCTGCCGAGCGCTACTATAATAAAGTTATTAACCCCTAATCCGCCTCACTAACCCTATCATAAATAGTATTAAATCCTAATCTGCCCTCCCTAACATCGCCGACACCTAACTTCAATTATTAACCCCTAATCTGACGACCGGAGCTCACCGCTATTCTAATAAATGTATTAACCCCTAAAGCTAAGTCTAACCCTAACACTAACACCCCCCTAAGTTAAATATAATTTTAATCTAACAAAATTAATTAACTCTTATTAAATAAATTATTCCTATTTAAAGCTAAATACTTACCTGTAAAAAAAAAATCCTAATATAGCTACAATATAAATTATAATTACATTGTAGCTATTTTAGGATTAATATTTATTTTACAGGCAACTTGGTAATTATTTTAACTAGGTACAATAGCTATTAAATAGTTAAGAACTATTTAATAGTTACCTAGTTAAAATAATAAAAAATTACCTATATTTAGATATAGAATTTTTACAAATAAATATCAGATATATAGAAATATTTATTTAAGAATAAATTAATTAAATAAAATACCTACAATTACCTACAATAAAACCTAACACTACACTATCAATAAATAAATTAAATACAATTTCTACAAATAACTACAATTACATAAACTAACTAAAGTACAAAAAATAAAAAAATATTTACAAACATAAGAAAAATATTACAACAATTTTAAACTAATTACACCTACTCTAAGCCCCCTAATAAAATAACAAAGAATCAGCCAATCAGAATCAAGTTCAATCCGATTGGCTGATCCAATCAGCCAATCAGATTGAGCTCGCATTCTATTGGCTGTTCCGATCAGCCAATAGAATGCGAGCTCAATCTGATTGGCTGATTGGATCAGCCAATCGGATTGAACTTGATTCTGATTGGCTGATTCCATCAGCCAATCAGAATATTCCTACCTTAATTCCGATTGGTTAATAGAATCCTATCAGCCAATCGGAATTCGAGGGACGCCATCTTGGATGACGTCCCTTAAAGGAACCGTCATTCGTCGGGAGACGCCGGAAGAAGAGGATGGATCCGCGTCGGCTGCTTCAAGATGGACCTGCTCCGCACCGGATGGAAGAAGATCGAAGATGCCGCTTGGATGAAGATGTTTGCCGGTCCGGATGTCCTCTTCTTGCCGGATAGGAGGAAGACTTTGGACCCTCTTCTGGACTTCTTCAGTGGATGTCTAGCCCCCGCTTGGGTTGGATGAAGATATCGGAGCCAGGACCGATCGGTGATACCCGGTGAGGTGAAGACAATGTAGGAAGATCTTCAGGGGCTTAGTGTTAGGTTTATTTAAGGGGGGTTTGGGTTAGATTAGGGGTATGTGGGTGGTGGGTTGTAATGTTGGGTGGGGGGTATTGTATGTTTTTTTTTACAGGCAAAAGAGCTGATTTTCTTGGGGCATGCCCCGCAAAGGGCCCTGTTCAGGGCTGGTAAGGTAATAGAGCTTTTAAATTTATTAATTTAGAATAGGGTAGGGCATTTTTTTATTTTGGGGGTCTTTGTTATTTTATTAGGGGGCTTAGAGTAGGTGTAATTAGTTTAAAATTGTTGTAATATTTTTCTTCTGTTTGTAAATATTTTTTTATTTTTTGTAACTTAGTTCTTTTTTATTTTTTGTACTTTAGTTAGTTTATGTAATTGTAGTTATTTGTAGATATTGTATTTAATTAATGTATTGATAGTGTAGTGTTAGGTTTTATTGTAGGTAATTGTAGGTAGTTTATTTAATTAATTTATTGATAGGGTAGTGTTAGGTTTAATTATAACTTAGGTTAGGATTTATTTGACAGGTAATTTTGTTATTATTTTAACTAGGTAACTATTAAATAGTTCTTAACTATTTAATAGCTATTGTACCTGGTTAAAATAATTAACAAGTTGCCTGTAAATAAATATTAATCCTAAAATAGCTACAATGTAATTATAATTTATATTGTAGCTATATTAGGGTTTATTTTACAGGTAAGTATTTAGCTTTAAATAGGAATAATTTATTTAATAAGAGTTAATTAATTTCGTTAGATTAAAATTATATTTAACTTAGGGGGGTGTTAGTGTTAGGGTTAGACTTAGCTTTAGGGGTTAATACATTTATTAGAATAGCGGTGAGCTCCGGTCGTCAGATTAGGGGTTAATAATTGAAGTTAGGTGTCGGCGATGTTAGGGAGGGCAGATTAGGGGTTAATACTATTTATGATAGGGTTAGTGAGGCGGATTAGGGGTTAATAACTTTATTATAGTAGCGCTCAGGTCCGCTCGGCAGATTAGGGGTTAATAAGTGTAGATAGGTGTCGGCGACGTTGAGGGGGGCAGATTAGGGGTTAATAAATATAATATAGGGGTCGGCGGTGTTAGGGGCAGCAGATTAGGGGTACATAAGGATAACGTAGGTGGCGGCGCTTTGCGATCGGCAGATTAGGGGTTAATTATTGTAAGTAGCTGGCGGCGACATTGTGGGGGGCAGGTTAGGGGTTAATAAATATAATATAGGGGTCGGCGGTGTTAGGGGCAGCAGATTAGGGGTACATAGGGATAATGTAAGTAGCGGCGGTTTACGGAGCGGAAGATTAGGGGTTAATAATATAATGCAGGGGTCAGCGATAGCGGGGGCGGCAGAATAGGGGTTAATAAGTGTAAGGATAGGGGTGTTTAGACTCGGGGTACATGTTAGAGTGTTAGGTGCAGACGTAGGAAGTGTTTCCCCATAGGAAACAATGGGGCTGCGTTAGGAGCTGAACGCGGCTTTTTTGCAGGTGTTAGGTTTTTTTTCAGCTCAAACAGCCCCATTGTTTCCTATGGGAGAATCGTGCACGAGCACGTTTTTGAGGCTGGCCGCGTCCGTAAGCAACTCTGGTATTGAGAGTTGCATTTGCGGTAAAAATGCTCTACGCTCCTTTTTTGGAGCCTAACGCAGCATTTTTTGGGACTCTCGATACCAGAGTTAATTTTATGGTGCGTAGCGTTAACAGCCCATCTACCGCCAAACTCCAAATCTAGGCCTAGGTTTCTTTGGTCATTCTTTTGTAGAAATGCTAGTATTTTTTTTGTAACGTAGAGGTCTTATGTTAGGGGTCTTGGGGTGTATTTGCTTGCACTGCACACCAACCAGCACTGACAGCGTATTTTCTTGAACTGCACACCCAGCACTAACAGTGTATTTACTTGCACTGCACACCCATCACTAACAGTGTATTTACTTGCACTGCACACCCAGCACTAGCAGTATATTTACTTGAACTGCACACCCATTACTAACAGTTTATTTACTTGCACTGCACACCAAGCGCTAACAGTATATTTACTTGCACTGCACACCCATCACTAACCGTGTATTTACTTGCACTGCACATCCAGCACTAACAGTATATTTACTTGCACTGCACGCCTATTACTAACAGTGTATTTACTTGCACTGCACACCCAGCACTAGCAGTATATTTACTTGAACTACACAACCATTACTAACAGTTTATTTACTTGCACTGCACACCCAGCACTAACAGTATATGTACTTGAACTGCACACCCATTACTAGCAGTTTATTTAATTGCACTGCACACCCAGCACTAACAGTATATTTACTTGAACTGCACACCAATCACTAACAGTGCATTTACTTGCACTGCACACCCAGCACTAACAGTATATTTACTTGAACTGCACACCCATTACTAACAGTTTATTTACATGCACTGCAAACACAGCACTAATAGTGTATTTACTTGAACTGCACACCCATCACTAACAGTGTATTTACTTGAACTGCACATCCATCACTAACAGTGTATTTACTTGCACTGCACACCCATCACTAACAGTGTATTTACTTGCACTGCACACCCAGCACTAACAGTATATTTACTTGCACTGCACACCTATTACTAACAGTTTATTTACTTGCACTGCACACCCAGCAATAACAGTATATTTACTTGAACTGCACACCCATCACTAACAGTGCATTTACTTGCACTGCACACCCAGCACTAACAGTATATTTACTTGAACTGCACACCCATCACTAACAGTTTATTTACTTGCACTGCACACCCAGTACTAACAGTATATTTACTTGAACTGCACACCCATTACTAACAGTTTATTTACCTGCACTGCACACCCATCACTAACAGTGTATTTACTTGCACTGAACACCCACCACTAACATTGTATTTTCTTGCACTGCACACCCATTACTAACAGTTTATTTACTTGCACTGCATACCCATCACTAACAGTGTATTTACTTGCACTGAACACCCATCACTAACAGTGTATTTACTTGCACTGCACACCCATTACTAGCAGTGTATTTGCTTGCACTGCACACCCATTACTAACAGTTTATTTACTTGCACTGCACACCCATCACTAACAGTGTATTTACTTGCACTGAACACTCATCACTAACAGTGTATTTACTTGCACAGCACACCCATTACTAACAGTTTATTTACTTGCACTGCACACCCATCACTAACAGTGTATTTACTTGCACTGAACACTCATCACTAACAGTGTATTTACTTGCACTGCACACCCAGCACTAACAGTATATTTACTTGAACTGCACACCCATAACTAACAGTGTATTTACTTGCACTGCACACCCATCACTAACAGTGTATTTACTTGCACTGCACACCCATTACTAACAGTTTATTTACTTGCACTGCACACCCATCACTAACAGTGTATTTACTTGCACTACACATCTATTACTAACAGTTTATTTACATGCAATGCAAACACATCACTAATAGTGTATTTACTTGCACTTCACACCCATCACTAACAGTGTATTTACTTGCACTGCAAACCCATTACTAACAGTTTATTTACTTGCACTGGACACCCATTACTAACAGTTTATTTACTTGCACTGCACACCCATCACTAACAGTGTATTTACTTGCACAGTGCACCACCCTGCTCTAACATTCTATTTAATTTAAAATAGACATAAAAGTATTGTCCTACATGGACACTTTTTCAAAGAACATTTAGAAGTTATTATGGAAATTAAACACATTACAATAATATATCCTTAAATGAGGTATATTTTGCATCCCATGTCTTTCATGTACTAAATCTAATGAAAGCATCATCATGATATAATGCTTTGTGAAAGGTGAATTATTGTAAGATAAAGGAAAAAAATGAGTACCAAAGTAATTCTGTGACAGTTACTACAGATTCCAAATTACCTGTCTTTCTTGCTACAATATTTTCAAGGAATATGTTTAGACTCACAGAACAGTTTGTTTCTTTACAAAGTCATAGGGTATAAAAATGTATTAGTACACTGTCATAAGCTATGAAAAAGTCAGCTTATGATCTTTTTATTTTTAAAAAAAAAAAAAATCTGCTGTCCAGCATTAAAAACGGTGACTGAAAGAGAGTAGAACCAGTAATGTCTTCACTATTTTACATTTTACATTTTTAAAAGAAATTACATATTTTTAATGGAACAACAAGCAATAGAGATGTGCATTCATTTTTGTCCAATGCTAAAATCCTTGCACTTGCTGCTTTGATGAAAAATATCATAAACAAGTGGTACCTTTTATAAGTCAACCAATGGATATAAAGACTTGTTCTTTCATGCAGTTAAAACTATTACTTTACTGTTAACTTACACTATTCACTAAAAATCCAGCTATGTCATCAAATGATTGATTCCTTTATCAACCGATAAGTATGTAAGCTTCACTTTTGTTCTTAACCAATCCTGATAGATGGGGGTGGAGGTGAGCGCCAAAAAAGGCTGAGGTAGGGAATGGGGACACCTGTTAGACTGATAGAGCGGTGTCCACAATGTAGGTTCTCTTGTTGACGTTGGTGGAATCGATGTACAAATAGTATAATAACTATAAATTAGTTGTAAACTTTAAGAATGTATATCAATGTTTAATCCACACAAAAATGTTAAAATATCTCAGATCTACTTAAAAACATACACAGTCCTAAAAATAGAAATAAAAATAACAATCATATAAAATCATGGATCCATGTTACAATAAAATAAATGCAAAAAATGGGAATGCACAATAAAAACCTTTTTGCAATAATTGATCTTATAGACCAAGTATCCTAATTAGGCCACGTGTCCTAATTGGAGTAGTTTATTTAGAAACAGTCCAGATGGTGGTAAATGTTCTTATGGTTATATTTGTCCAATTAAATCACAATATGGCAAAAAAAATTAGTGTCTCTGTCCGTGACCAATTCTGAAATAATTCCAAAGCAGTGTGTGTCCTGTGCCTGAAATGGTGAGAAAATGGAAAATCCAAAAATGTGTGATCACTTAATGTGAAAAAAATGTAGAAAAAATGTAGAAAAAATGTGTAACCTTGCAAAAAATGTGAGAATCCTCCAGTTTATGTGGCAAAAAGTGAGTATTCAAGGTGATTAAAAAAGTGTCCAATGTGATATAGTGATTTCTGTGCAATGAAGTTGTAGCTCAGTATGATCCAATCAAAAACCAAATAACATTGTGCAAAAACCTGTAAAGAAAACAAACAATACTATAATATATACAAACTGTTAAGTGGGTATATCAGTATTATGCTTACTCAAATCAGTCGACGCGTTTCGGCCATGTACTCCTGGCCTTTATCAAGACTTGGTTTTTGGTTTTTGATTGGATCATACTGAGCTACAACTTCATTGCACAGAAATCACTATATCACATTGGACACTTTTTTAATCACCTTGAATACTCACTTTTTGCCACATAAACTGGAGGATTCTCACATTTTTTGCAAGGTTACACATTTTTTCTACATTTTTTCTACATTTTTTTCACATTAAGTGATCACACATTTTTGGATTTTCCATTTTCTCACCATTTCAGGCACAGGACACACACTGCTTTGGAATTATTTCAGAATTGGTCACGGACAGAGACACTAATTTTTTTTTGCCATATTGTGATTTAATTGGACAAATATAACCATAAGAACATTTACCACCATCTGGACTGTTTCTAAATAAACTACTCCAATTAGGACACGTGGCCTAATTAGGATACTTGGTCTATAAGATCAATTATTGCAAAAAGGTTTTTATTGTGCATTCCCATTTTTTGCATTTATTTTATTGTAACATGGATCCATGATTTTATATGATTGTTATTTTTATTTCTATTTTTAGGACTGTGTATGTTTTTAAGTAGATCTGAGATATTTTAACATTTTTGTGTGGATTAAACATTGATATACATTCTTAAAGTTTACAACTAATTTATAGTTATTATACTATTTGTACATCGATTCCACCAACGTCAACAAGAGAACCTACATTGTGGACACCGCTCTATCAGTCTAACAGGTGTCCCCATTCCCTACCTCAGCCTTTTTTGGCGCTCACCTCCACCCCCATCTATTTTCTACTTTCATATTGGGTACACTAGGGACCCGCTGAGGAGAGCCAGAGGTATTTCATATCCCCTTTCCCTTCTGTTATCTGCGCAGGATATACACTTTTATCGCTTAACCAATCCTGAACCCATTAAAACATATATAAAAAATATCTTATCTTTCTGTTGCTGTTAGCTTATAGCAATAGTACTATCTATAGCTATAACTGTAACTTTATTTAACTATATCTAATTTTAAGCTGCTATCTATTCCTCTGTTGCCCAGAATATGTTCCCCATAGGAAAAAGTGTGTAACAAGATTTTTTCGTTAATAAACTAGCTTCGGACAACATGTGAACTAAAATAATGAAGGAAAGTAAAGATTTATTTTTCATGCCAAACAATTCATGCAAAATAAAAAATGTTATATGTACACATGTCTAATAAGGTAATATAATATGATTCATATGGAAGTTTTATTAGAAGTCAGTCTTACCAAAAGAAATTCATATTGTTTGTCTTTTGTTAATATGATGGATATATTAACTATTCTTAAGTTATTTTTAACTTTCATTTTTTTTTAAAATAAACTAAAATAAAGCATTAGGCATAAAAAATAACAGCATCTTTTAATTTAATTTAGCATTTCGGCAAAAAACTTTAGAGCATTTTTGATTTTTTTTTTATCAGGGACAGCCAAGATTATAATAAAAAAACTGGTCTACTAATTTCTTCAGATACAAAAACAGCAAGATAGGGATGGTAATGATTCAAGAAACACTATAGCACAAGAAAGTGTTAGCTCAAATCAAGCATCTTCAAACCTTTTAGGTGCAAGAACAAAATGTTAAACAAGAAGAGGCTGACACAAATACCAGAAGTCCTACCAACTGAGGAATAAGCATTGACTGATGATAAATTGGTGATTAACTGCTCACGTGTTCAACTAAACAATGATCAGATAGAAACTACAGAAAAAGGGGTTGTCATTTTCATCAGCAAACAAACTGGACAAGTTTACTTTTGTTAAAGATTTACATCTCTTTGTATGCAAATTGATCTGACATAAGTTGTTGGTTAATGATAACGATGGCCAGTGGCATGTAAATGACCTACAAACATTATACACAACAAAAGGGTGAGCACTAATAAATAGCTAGTAATAACCTCAATGATATATGAGCATATAAATACAATTAGAATTGCCAGCAATTTGGCATATTAAAGGAAAGTTCAATTTCAGATTAAGAAGTGTATCTTTCTTCCCAACGATTACTTTTTTCTGTGGCTTTGTGCTTATTTGATGATACTACACATGAGGCGTCCCTTTGTTTTGTCTTTTATATACTACAAACATTACAAGTTCTTGAATCTCTGTTGAGTGAGTCTGAGATGTTACAACACAGTAATATTACCCTAGGGAGGTTTCTGAATCCCAAGTCTAAATTTATGCACAACTTTAACAGGGTCGCTTTAGTAAATATGTTTGTGAAACTAGTTGAAGCTGACATTAGATTCTTGGGGAACAATTGGCATTTCAATGATAATTTGTCACCCCAACAGAGATTCAAGTTTGGTGATAAAGCCATCCAACAAGGGGACAATGTAGTAGCACAAGATCATGAATGATATGTCTTTGGTAACTAAGAGATAAGACACAATATTTACAATTGGAATTGAACCGCAGAACTAACTGTACCTTTAAAAAAAAAAAAAAACTTACCGGAGAAATAAAAAAAAAAACATAACCTAACCTTAAAACTAACAAACATAACATTACTGAAAAAACCTTACCATTGCAAAAACTTAAACCTACCATTACAGAAAAAAAAATAAAAATCTACCATGACAGAAAACAACAAATTACCAAAAATATGGTAAGTTATGCGTATTACTACAGCAATATTTATTGAAAAGGCCAATATTTATTGCATTTGTTTAAAGAGCCACTAAAGGCAAAATTAAAGTTGCAAGATTCAGATAAAGCTTATAATCTAAAAAAAGAAGCATTATACTTATATAATCTAAAAAAAAGAAGCAATATACTTCCATTATCAAACCAGTCTTTTAATATGCACACTTTCGGAGGTTCCAGCTCCTGCTGAGCATATTCTAAAGTGCACATTATGGGGTAGATTTATCAAAGCTTCAACTGATAATACGCTGGAATCCCATGTCAAATTTGATCCGCCAAAGTTAACAAAGCATCAAGATCGTCAAATGTTGAAATGTTTGACGTAATATACGCTTCCGCAATATCAATCCAACGCTGATCGATGCTTGCGTCATTCCAGATGTTTCAAATTCACATTTGACTCTATTTGACTCTCTTCCCAATTTATCAAACATACAACAGGTACGCTCGTGTCAATTCTGATGCAGCGTACCTATCGTTCAAACCGCTACCCTTGAGGCCGCAAATGCCACAGAAATCAATGGATGTCTGAAAACACAGAAAGCTTATTTCGATTCTGCAGGACAATGAAACATATTAGATAATATAAGTAAATTAGAAACTTTATGAAAATTGTATACTCTTTCTAAATCAAACAATATTATTGCTCCAAATTTGGTGCAAAGTATTGCTCCAAATTTGGTGCACTAATTGATATTGGGATAAAAATGTCATACATTACTACTTATGTATTATGTTACAGCTTTGTCTCTCATTACAAAGCAAGGGGACAATATTATTGCAAAGTGTTGCTCCAAACTTGGTGCACTAGTAGATATAGAGATAAAAATGAAATAAATACATAACATAAAATCGCTAACTTCCTATCCGCGACATCGATGACTCTTATCAACAGTCCGATGCTCTTCGCTCCGTACTTGACGCGTGTGTTTTTGACAGACTTTTATATAAATAAGGCCGTTGTATTTAGATTCGTGGCAGCAATATCTGTCTATGTCTGGCGAGTGTATTGACTCCAGCAAATGCGTTGATTGACCCAATGATAAATAGGCCCCTATATACGTACATGCATTTTGTGATTGGCTGCTAGCTGCCACATGGTACAGGAGGAGGGAAAATTGGTTTAACTTTGAAATTTGACAGAAAATATTTTATTGCTCATTTCAAAGCTTTTGTGCTATTGCATTGTCTTTTAATGTATATTGTCAGTTATTCAATTTCATTTATCACTGTACACGCAAACATTCACATTCTCTCTGGTTATTGATCATGGATTATGATTATGATTTTTGAAATGATTCACAAATTAATTATATATGACAATATCACATTGCACTGTAGTGGTCTTATTTTTGGTAGTTTCATATTATGTTATGAAATGCATACAATGCCATAATTTATTAAATTTAGAATGAGTTTCTATAATCACTTTTATATCACACTTGGATATTATAACAGATAGGACATAATTCTTTTGATGTTATGCTTGTTACTACCGGAAACAGCAGTTATGAAGCAGTGGTCTAAAGACCACTGCTCCATAACTTGTCTGCCTGCTTTGAGGCTGCGGACATCAATCAGCCCAATCCTGTACGATTGACAAGAACTGCTTGTGCAATGATAAATGCCGAAAGCGTATGCTGTCGCCATTTATGGATTTGCGGCAGGCATGATACGCTACAATGTATCATGTCCGCTCGCACTTTCATAAATCGGTCCCTTAGTGTTTAATAAATTGGCTATACTTTTTTATTATATCTATAGAAAGTTCACAGCGCTAAAAATGTCTAAGAGATTCTCACAGTAAAAGCATAAAACATAAAAATTATAAATTAAAATAACAAAATATAATAATAAATAGTAAGACACACACTTGTAAAATGCAAAATTCAAAGAGCAGTAGCAATATTACTTAAATAAATGACTCAGATCTTTCCTTCACTCCTCACATTCAGTCATTGGCTAAAGCCTGCCGCTTTCACTTTAAAAACATCTCTAAAATTAGACACTTCCTTACACAAGACACAACTAAGATTTTAATCCACTCTCTTATTCTTTCCCGCCTTGATTACTGCAACTCTGTCCTCTCTGGTCTCCCCACCTGCCGCCTAGCTCCTTTACAATCCATAATAAATGCCTCTGCCAGACTCATCTTCCTTACACGTCGCTCTTCATCTGCTGCGCCTCTCTGCCAATCCCTTCACTGGCTTCCTCTTGCCTCTAGGATCAAACACAAAACCCTCACTCTGACATATAAAGCACTCAAATGCACTGCTCCCCCCTACATCTCAGACCTTGTCTCCAGATACTCTCCCTCCCGTCCCCTTCGCTCTGCTCATGACCTCCTACTCTCCTCCTCTCTTGTCACCTCATCACACTCCTGTTTACAGGACTTCTCCAGACTGGCTCCCATCTTGTGGAACTCTCTGCCTCGCTCCATAAGACTCTCTTCTAGTTTTAAAAGCTTCAAGTGCTCCCTAAAGACTCTACTGTTCAGGGACGCATAACGCTAACCTTTCCTAATACCAGTTCCTCTCCTCAACTGCAATCCCCTGAACCCTCTTAGCATGTAAGCCTAATAGTCCAGCTGTTTGTGGATCACCTTCTTAAGAGCTGACTACAACAGTGCAACTCTTGGCAGGGCCCTCTACCATATAATTGTTTTGTTGTACTCCCCCTTTGTTTATAGCGCTGCGGAATCTGTTGGCGCTCTACAAATAACCGATAATAATAATAATAACTTGCTGGGCTTAACAATTATATATCATAGTCACCAATATGGAGCCACTACAAAGGGCGTTGTATAGATGTCAAGTCCCAAGTCTCAGTAGATCTTATGAGGTTAGTATTCCTTCTGTTTAGAGTTGGTGAAGTAGGTGAAGTTAAAAGCGTAGAAAATCCCAGGTGCTGCTTGAATTGTAAACGAGTTGCAAACATTTCTCTCTGTTGCTTGATATCTGTTGGGATAAAAGTCAAGCGCAACCCAGATTCAAGGTAGTAGAAATATTTTATTATAAAAATCAACTGCCCATATATATGCACTTACAAGAGGGAAGATTTAAAAATGCACTTCAATACAATTTTTGGCTTTTTCAGATCACTGATGTCCTTCGTGATGTAATAAAAGCCTTCTGTTAGATTATACTGATATAGAATAAAAGTACTGGCCTGAATCAGGTAAAAAGGAGGACTGTCTCTTCAGTTGATAGATCCAGCTTCTTCTTACTCACTGCGTTTCCTCTGCACTAAGAATACTTTATCAAGAGTGTTTTAAAAGAGTGTATATACTCATAAGCTGAACATCCGTGCTTAAATACACCATTATGGAAACACACTCCCTTTCCTATAGGACAACAAGTGTAGCCCGGCAACTAATCAAAATAATCTTCTATACGTGTAATTACACACCCCTTCTCCTCTATTGGAGTATAATATTCATGCTTTTTCACTATGATAAGGGAACATGCGTGTTTTGAATCCTTGTTGTGCCTGATTAAGTAAATTGACAGCAGTAATTTCTAATTGAGCTATTCCATACATTTCCATTGTTAGTGGATTGTCCAAAGTATTCTGGGGTGTGTTTTTACATAAGCAAAATCCATTATTATTTATACGAACAAACTATCTAAAATATATATATATATATATATATATATATATATACAAACGTATATATGAGAGAGAGGGATATGCGAAATATGCTAACTGCAGGGAACTCACACATTGAATCATTTTCCTTCAAACAAATACTGGCTACTCATGATCATATCTTAAAAACAGATGACACTCACTCCTATCTCATAGGTAATTGTTAGGTTAGGATTTATGGATTGAATGTTTTTCATTTAGGTTTGTAATTAGGTTTAAGCTTATATAGTCTGCTTTCTACGAGCTTGCATACAAGCTATTAATCTTACTTGTTTATTCCTGATATATATATATATATATATATATATACATATCTTTAAAATGGTAGTCAAGTATGAACATAGTACTTATATAAGAGAAACTAAGTAGTTCACAATCTATTAGATACTTAAATTTGCAAGAAGAGAGCATACACATTGAAAGCACTCCCAGGTCAAATTGCAAACATGTTGCAAGTAATAATCACTAAGTTAATAATCCAAGAATGGAGTGCGGAAACAGGAAGATTAACTAAATATAAAATATAACTTTTATTGGGTTCAAAAAATTAAAATAGGAAAAAACAATTAAAATCACACTTAAGTACCGACTGTAGTTTGTAAATAGTTTATGTAGCCAATTGTTAGTTCAAAATAACACATCCAATCTTGACCAAAGTGCAAAGATCACATACTAATCAGTAAAGTACATCACAGTTAAATATCTTGATAGAGTAGATTCACTTAGCACTACTGGTAGATTTGTGAGTGAGAGAGTAGAATCTCACAGTCACGAGTAATATTTCATTTATTTTCTTATTTTTTCAAATTTAAACCCACTCAATCAGTTTCTCTGATTCATTACACGTTATAATTCTCTTTTACTGCAACATATCACCTTCAGCACCTTTTTTACACTAGTTACCTTCACTTCAATCCCCAATTTCTTTTACTTAGAATATACATATATCGCATTATCATAGTTAGTTAAGGAACTACTAGATACTTGTCAATGCTCATCGCAATATAATACACCACTCACATTCTTGTTCAACATTATTATTTCTGGTGTTTGCTCACTTTTTTTGAAAATTTTATCATTACCCTAGTGGTCAACACTATTACTTTTTTGAGTCCAAAATGACCCTACTCAGCACACCGCTTGTAATTCGTTACTAGCTTCTAACTTCACACAATACCATGACACCAGTTACACATTCACTTTGTCACCTCTATATTTGTACACCCAGGTTTTAATAAATTCTCTAGATATGATTTCAGTATGCACAGTTAACAGTTATCGATTCACATCAGAACTTGGATCCTCTAACCATAACTGTTTTTCTCTTGTTTTATCAAGCAAATAAAATATTGTAGTAACTATTTGGCACATATGTGCGATTATAGTAATTTAATTACTGACTTAGCACAAGTAACTCAAGATTAAACCAGTTTGTGGTTTCAATATAATACATGTGATTACTCGCAAATGTGGTATATAACGTTGTGCTTCTATCCAAAAAACGAAAATTTATTAAACAAACCTCATCAGTCATAGCATACGCTAGATATAATCTAGTTCGTACATCTAACATTTAACATCCTTTCTTCATTTACCAATAGTTGATTGTCAACTATAACAGTTTAATATGAGAATCCGTTTTTAGTTTGGCATTTAAGCCAATGTGCCTCTTTTGACTGATACAGCCACTAAACAGTTAATTATCATAGACACTATCCTGCAAATCTCCTCCTCATTATGATACATATATTACAACCGTCAATGATAGGTCAGAAAGTGTATACACGCCTATTGGGGGTGTGATTCTTATCAGCCTTAAATAGCCGACTACTGTGCGGCGCGTTCACCTTTGAAAAAGCCACGCTATGTGGCGAAACTTTTTAGGGACGTTAGGGCAATGGTGAGGAGTCCTAGGAGCTCCTGTGTTTTAGACTAGCCTTAAGCTACCGTTTCATTACTGTAGTCATTACTTGTAGCATTAATTTACTCTACCATTATTTATCTATGATGCAAGAAAAAGTATGTGAACCCTTTGGAATGATATGGATTTCTGCACAAATTCGTCACAACAATAGACAATCACAGTCTGCTTAAACTAATAACACACAAAGAATGAAATGTTGCCATGTTTTTATTGAACACACCATGTAAACATTCACAGTGCAGGTGGAAAAAGTATGTGAACCCCTAGACTAATGACATCTCCAAGAGCTAATTGGAGTGAGATGTCAACCAACTGGAGTCCAATCAATGAGATGAGATTGCAGGTGTTGGTTACAGCTGCCCTATAAAAAACACACACCAGTTCTGGGTTTGCTTTTCACAAGAAGCATTGCCTGATGTGAAAGATGCCTTGCACAAAAGAGCTCTCAGAAGACCTATAATTAAGAATTGTTGACGTGCATAAAGCTGGAAAGGGTTATAAAAGTATCTCCAAAAGCCTTGCTGTTCATCAGTCCACGGTAAGACAAATTGTCTATAAATGGAGAAAGTTCAGCACTGCTGCTACTTTCCCTAGAAGTGGCCATCCTGTAAAGATGACTGCAAGAGCACAGCGCAGACTGCTCAATGAGGTGAAGAAGAATCCTAAAGTGTCGGCTAAAGACTTACAAAAGTCACTGGCAAATGCTAACATCCCTGTTAGTGAATCTACAATATGTAAAACACTAAACAAGAATGGATTTCATGGGAGGATACCACAGAAGAAGCCACTGCTGTCCAAACAAAACATTGCTGCACGTTTACAGTTTGCACAAGAGCACCTGGATGTTCCACAGCAGTACTGGCAAAATATTCTGTGGACAGATGAAACCAAAGTTGAGTTGTTTGGAAGAAGCACACAACACTATGTGTGGCGAAAAAGAGGCACAGCACACCAACATCAAAACCTCATCCCAACTGTGAAGTATGGCGGTGGGGCATCATGGTTTGGGGCTGCTATGCTGCGTCAGGGCCTGGACGGATTGCTATCATCGAAGGAAAAATGAATTCCCAAGTTTATCAAGACATTTTGCAGGAGAACTTAAGGCCATCTGTCTACCAGCTGAAGCTCAACAGAAGATGGGTGTTGCAACAGTACAATGACCCAAAGCATAGAAGTAAATCAACAACAGAATGGCTTAAACAGAAGAAAATACGCCTTGTGAAGTGGCCCAGTCAGAGTCCTGACCTCAACCCGATTGAGATGCTGTGGCATGACCTAAAGAAAGCGATTCACACCAGACATCCCAAGAATATTGCTGAACTGAAACAGTTCTGTAAAGAGGAATGGTCAAGAATTACTCCTGACCGTTGTGCACGTCTGATCTGCAACTACAGGAAACGTTTGGTTGAAGTTATTGCTGCCAAAGGAGGTTTAACCAGTTATTAAATCCAAGGGTTCACATACTTTTTCCACCTGCACTGTGAATGTTTACATGGTGTGTTCAATAAAAACATGGCAACATTTCATTCTTTGTGTGTTATTAGTTTAAGCAGACTGTGATTGTCTATTGTTGTGACTTAGATGATGATCAGATCACATTTTATGACCAATTTGTGCAGAAATCCATATCATTCCAAAGGGTTCACATGCAACAGTAACTATAACTATCACTAGCCAGTCATACTATTTATCCAGTCTTGACATTTAGTGTGAATGTGAGTGAGTGTATGGAAGTTTTCTTTACGAGCGCAATTTTAATCTAAGATTCAATTATTTGTAATGGTACTGAGTGCGAGAGGACCTGATCAATTCAGACAGTGCACGGTTGCCATGTAATCAGCATTATCTAGCTAACGCCTTCAACGTAATGCCTTCAACGTAAACGCCCTATTAACCTCATACAATCTAAAGGTGTCCAAGATAAAGTATAAGCTACATACGCAGGTATATTTGCCAACACCTTATGGTGAACAGACCTTATTACAGGGCTGCTTTAAACATACGGTAGTGGACTTGAGATTCAATACAACCGGAGATCCATTGTAAGGGAACTGCTGATTTTTGCAGCCTATAACACGAGTCAAACAAGCATACACTAACAATATCGTTAGCATACTAAGCTGTTATTCCTATATGATAATTAAAATCGATTTCTGCTTGTATCATTAACATCCCGGTGGCACTTGTGATTTGCACACATTCAAACAGCTACGGGAGGCGCGCTGCTGCCAAAATTTAAATTCCAGCACTGTGCAATAGCTTAATTAGCTACTAGCAACCACAGCAAAACATTTTAAAAAAAGGAGCAGTCGCAACTTACACGACTGAGCTGAATGATACTCTCCTCAACACACAGTACACTTGAGCTAACACATACTCACATACTACAAATACCAGGTTAATGGTATCATTGTCGCAATTTATGGTGATACTTCTTAACTATATAAACACAAAAATTTTGGTCACGCAATTTATGGAGATACTTTTTTACTATACCAACACACATTGTGAAACTTAGTATTAAGATCGTGCCTAATATATGTGACACTATTTAACTCACATTTACATATTTATAATAACTAAGTGGGGCAATTATACAACATAACGTACTAGGTCATTGGAGTGCTTGATCTATAATACTTTGATCGGATCTTTTTACCATACTGTGACTCTCATTAATATGCACGAGATAGAATAGGATAGGTTGTACATCCGAAAAATATGGCCCTGTTTCGATACCCACATCAGGATTTTCCCTTATCGGAGTGACAGGAGAGTCAGAGATAGATAGGCTGGCGTCTTTGTTAATAAGTCTATCCCACTCTGCAAATACTTCATCATAAAGTGTGTATTGATTAATTATGGTTGGTCTATTATTAGAAGATATCCACGCCAGTGTCCCCACATTACCCCTCTGTAAAATTGCGTTATCTAGCTGGACCCATGCCTTATGGGGCGAATTATGGCACCACTCCACTACTCTTTGGAGAGTTATTGCTCTTTGATAGATCCGCATGTCCGGAACTCCTATTCCCCCCATCTCCCTAGGCATGTAAATAGTTTGTTTCCTTATCCTAGGTTTACAGCCATTCCACACATACAACTCCATGGCTGATTGGATTTGATGTAAATAGTGCGAGGCAGACGCCAAAGGGATAGTCTGAAGGATATAGAGAACCCTGGGCAGCACGTTCATTTTAACCACCCCCACTCGGCCCAGCCATGAAATGGTTTTATTCTTCCAATTAGCTAGGTCCCTCAGCACCTCACCTCTGATACGCTTATAATTTATCTCTGTTATGTCTTTTAAATTCGATGTGATTGAGATACCCAGATACTCCAAAGTATGGTGTGCTACTTTTATCGGGCAATTCTGACTAAGAGCCTCAAATTCCCTGTAAGGAACAGAGATATTTAAAATCTCAGATTTGGAGGGGTTGAGCAAGAAATTCGACACACTGCCGAACTGTGTGAATTCGTCCAGGGCTACTTTTAGAGATTACTTAGTAACAGAAAGAGAAAACCAATGGCACTACTTTTTTAGTGAAAGGATTATTATGCTAAGAAGCTCTAGATCTCTATATAAGACAGACTGGGAAGTATATCCCAGATCAGTGCTGTAGTATAAGAGTCTGTGGTGCTGTGTACTGTATGTAGACTATGAAGGCTGGATGTGGTTAAAGAGATAACCACAGAAAGGAGTACACTTATAGCACTCGAGAGCTTGTAATGATATGCTTTTATTAATCACAAGGCTCAGAGGGGTGCAATGTTAGTAAAGACAACACTTGTTCCCAAATATGCTAAATCTAACTAAATTTAAAACTTAACGTTTATTAATTCACAGTGCTAAAATTTGCGGAAAACAAAAAATGAATTAAAAACACTTAACCAAAATGTGTGCTAAGTAAGATTATGTAAAGTAATAGAGTAGGCTAATAATACCAGGGTAAGAGTCTCTATTTATATTAGTCTCTGTAGGGGGGGTCGTGTAGTATAGGTACAACCAACAGGGGGTTAAATATACTTATAAACGGAGTCCAGATCAGTATTTAGTGTTTAATACGTATAGTGCCCCTATATTGTGTGTCAGTACTGACTACAGCTAACTGGAGATTTCTAGATATAAACTGCCTTGGGATTCAATATCCCTTCTTTCAAATTAGAACCGTTTAAAGTAGTATTATAACTACGAAATGGTTACTAAAGGTGACATTAAGCAAAATTGACTCCGTAGAGTTGGGGTTAACACTTTAGTGTGTTCCCTCAGAGCTAGTCTGATGGATACCATATATTGTGGTGTTAGGTTGAATAAGGTAGGTTATAAGTCCTATATTGTGAGTCTACTCATGTATTATGCCACCTATAGGTGTAGTATATCATTAGGCATTGATACCAGAGTTAGTGTGTGTATTATATTACTGACCTGCTTATTCAAACAGGGCTTACAAGATAACACGTAGTTGGTTACATTGGCTATATAATAGTATAGGTTGTCAGAATCTCACAGACTGCGATTCTGAATTAATATTACCCAGTAGAAGTAGTTTAATATGTATAATTGGTTGTGGCTAAATTGGCTATATATCAATATTGGTTGTCAGGATCTCCCAAACTGAGATTCTAAATTCATGTCACTAAATAACAGTAGTTTCAAACATATAATTAGTTGTGACTGAGATTTAATTGTGTCGTGTGATTATTAAAGTTATTTCTATAGAGTTCAGTTGAATGATATAGCTTGTTGGTTATAGATATTTAGTTCAAAGTTCAATTGATGCAGTAATGTGTATTACATATTTTATTACATTGTATCATTTTTGAATGTGCTCATGTAAATACAATTTAATTACTGAAAGAACTACCTGCAACTTTTCAGTTAAAGTTGTATGGTTTGTTAACATGTAGTAAACCACTCCTAGTGTCCTCTATTTTTGATATTATGTTAGCTGTGTCTTAGCTCTAAGAGAAATATCTTAAACTTTATTATTGATAAGCGTGTTAAAGTCACAGTATTGGTATCCTTAGAAAACAACACACACTGGTACTCTGTTTGTACCTGGTGTTTAGATTTTAAATGATTGAGATTTAATAGTGTTTGTACATTTTCATGTCACAGTATTACTCTCTTGTGAAATAACTCCCACCGCTATTTTGTTGGTAAGCGTTATTGTTATAACGATATAGAGTCCGTTTTATTATTTTCAAATATCTCCCACCACTTTTGTGTTAGTAAGCATTGTTGTTATCACGGTATAAAACCAGTTTTTTACTATACAATATCTCCCACCGGTGCGGTGTTAATAAGCATTATTGTAGTAATGATATAAAGCCGGTTTTGTTACTGGTTGTAGGCTGACAGGTAAAGCCCAATATTACCCTTATCTACTTTTGGCGCTTTTGTGTTTAAATTATTTAACCGTTAGTACAATCTTGCACACAAGCGGTAGCTGTAATTTAGAAAGTAACCATTACTATATTGTAGCCAGTACTATATTGATCCCATGCCAGTCTTCAATACCACTGACCTCCCTTATTTTTGTTTCAGTTTGATAAAGACTCAAGTATATTGCCTCAATTAAATAACAAATTTACATTTAGCATTAATAATGGTTAGCATCTAAAAATACAGGAGTTCGCAATGACTCCTCACCATTTCCCTAAATCCCTAACATGTTTCGCCGTCTAACACGGCTTTCTCAAAGGGTTATCGCAATTGCACTGTTTGCATACGCCTTATAAACCCGATTGGTAGTTAGCTCCATCCAATGGGAAGTAACTATGCAGGTGGAATAATCATCATTGAGTTACAAGTCTTCTGGGTAATGTAGTTTTTTGCGAGGCTTGTATTTGACACTAAGTTTTACTAGTGCCTGGAATTATTTGCGTCTATAATTAACGTTAAGGCTACAGTTATATCGTTATAACAATAACGCTTACCAACAAAATAGCGGTGGGAGTTATTTCACAAGAGAGTAATACTGTGACATGAAAATGTACAAACACTATTAAATCTCAATCATTTAAAATCTAAACACCAGGTACAAACAGAGTACCAGTGTGTGTTGTTTTCTAAGGATACCAATACTGTGACTTTAACACGCTTATCAATAATAAAGTTTAAGATATTTCTCTTAGAGCTAAGACACAGCTAACATAATATCAAAAATAGAGGACACTAGGAGTGGTTTACTACATGTTAACAAACCATACAACTTTAACTGAAAAGTTGCAGGTAGTTCTTTCAGTAATTAAATTGTATTTACATGAGCACATTCAAAAATGATACAATGTAATAAAATATGTAATACACATTACTGCATCAATTGAACTTTGAACTAAATATCTATGACCAACAAGCTATATCATTCAACTGAACTCTATAGAAATAACTTTAATAATCACACGACACAATTAAATCTCAGTCACAACTAATTATATGTTTGAAACTACTGTTATTTAGTGACATGAATTTAGAATCTCAGTTTGGGAGATCCTGACAACCAATATTGATATATAGTATGCAATGGGGTACACTGAGCGCCTACCTAAAATAAGACCTTGGCTTTGGAAATTTGACTCCTAGTAGTCAATATACAGTTTAGATAAAGGTGGAGGTTACCAAAGCGCCAAATAAAAGGCTGGGTCTGAGCCAATAATAGTTAAAATCACAATTAGCATAAAAAGTGCATTTATTCATACAGATTCACAAATAAAAAACAAGTAAAAACAAGTAGCAAACAGTTAAAATTAAAATACTATAAAATTGCGCAAAAAAGACTGATTCGAAATGCTAGCCTTGATCAGTGGCTAGTAAAAACACTAGGAAAGCCTGGTTTCCCAATACACAATATTTCAAATAATGTCTGGATACCATATAACCACTTAGAGAGTGGACTAATAAAGGTGGGACATGTTAGTGTCCTAAGATACGTCTAAGGTGTGTAGCGGGATATTGCTTACAAAATGAAGTAGGTCAGAATTATCTTGCTAATTAACGTGGCGTGTGTGACATACAATAAATGTCGTTTAAGGTAGTAACCTGTGTGAGCAGAGCTTGAGGTTTGGACAATCTATCTGTACAAATCCTAAAAAGGTAATCAAGGTTTAAGTAGATTGATTCTGCTAATTACGGCAGCGCATGAGATTTGCAATGTGTATTGTGTGAGATATATCCTCACGGTTTATCTGACTTGTTAAAATTCAGAATGTGGGTAAATTTTGTCTAAGAGAGTGATGATGAAAAGATATTCGTGAGTGTTAAGCTTTGTGTGTGATGGATACAAACTATAAATCCAAATAATAATAACACACTGAATTATTAAAAATAGCGTGAAACATCAAAGCAAATTCAGCGTGAAACAACGAAACAAATTCACAATTTCCTAGTGATTAATGTGAGCAACGTTAACCTTTAACGAAATAGCGTGAAAAATCAACGTAAAACAACAGAAAACAAATAAGCACTGTGATCAAAATGAAAAAAAGCAATTCAAAAAAGTCATGGTACCTAAAAATTTAGAGCAAACCAGATGATTGAAAAAACAGTGGCCACTGTGAAAAAAGAAACAATATAGTGAACAGTCAATCCAACAAACAGATAAGTGATTTTAAAACCCTCTGCTAGTATTAGCGTTCCTGTTATGATTCTGCAGCCGAAGCCGGATTGGAGTTAGAAACCGGAAGTCCTAGTCTTCTCTAGTTTCGGCGATACCTAAAAAATAAACATACAATAGTGCAGATAGTTTTCTTAATCCTGTAACAATTGAAATAGAACTCACCAGTCGACGCGTTTCGGTCTGTGCTAGACCTTTATCAAGACTGGTATTATGTATTTACAGAGCCTTTTTATAGCTGTTTGTTGAATGTGAACCGGAAGTGTTTGTTTAGTACTTCCGTTTTGCGAGTCTATTCTTATTCAATAAAAAGTTTGCTTTTTAATCTATGAGAATCCTTATTTAGTTCTCACAGTTATCTTAGTACTGGCTTATAGTACAAATTGTTATGGCAAAAATTCTTTATACCTGAAGTCGGAGTGTCCGTATCTAGATCACTTCCGGAATTTCAGTTCAACCACTTCCGGTCTCATTCATTCAGATGAAGGGATAGTGTTAATTATATTCAATGCAAATACGCTACTCAGACCCCGCCTTTTAAGCCATTTGCTTGGTCTTTTGTAAACATTGTAAATCTGTGTGATCATTGCGATTTCAGTTCGCCCATTCTCTTGTCATATATAAAATACTTTCAATGTATGCAAAGATGGAGGAATTGTTTTAAATGTGTGAAAAAAATGAAATTAAATTTAAAAATAAAAATAAATTTAAAAAAATCATCAATTTATTTAAATGTCTATCTATGTATAGCGGTTATGAAAGAGAGAGAGTTGTAGTATGGTCTTCTCCTTATTGGTTCAAATTCTTTAGTCAGGAGCTTGTGAGTATATATTTTAATTGCCTAACCAATAAATGAATGGAGGGATTTATGTGACAATTTTCTTCTTATTAGTTTAGACTCTTTTCTTCATAGGGTACGGGTGTATAGGGAGGTATTCTTCTCATTGATTCGGTGTCTTTCATTCAAAGGCTAGTTCTAATTAGAGGCTAGTTTTAATTAGCACAGAGAGGTAGAATCATTTAAGAGCCGTCTGGTTATCTTTTGAAAAGATATATATAAAAAATTATAAAAAATTTTTTTAAAATTATTATTATTTAGAAAATTATTCAAAAAATTACTCAAAAAATTACTCAAAAAATTACATTTAGAAATTACATCTATATTTACAACTATATATGCTGTTTCCGTCTCTATAAATACTCAGTTGTCAGCCAATAGTATTTACAGTCTTTAATTTCTATTTCTAGAATAACTCAGACAAAGGATTTTTAGGGATATGTTCCTATTAGGAGTCTCTAAATACTACCATTAAGTCGTGAGGAGATCGAGGCTATTAGATTTCTTATTGGTAAACATAAGGTTGTTATATATATTTAACCATTACTTAGATCAACATGTATGTGCATGAGGGTACTTGTTTGGATATTTAATGATATTAGTCGACGAATTGAAAATTGTTTCTTGTTGACTGCGTGCAGACTATAGTTGTATGCAGTCTTACAGTAGTATCTAAGGGATTGAAGTTCGCTATTTGCGTATATATACAATCTACATAGTACAGGAGGATCTTGTATTCTATGCCATTCTCGTATAAGTTCAGAGGAATTCAATTGCTAGAAATAAAATAGGGATACTGTCTTATAAATTCAGAGGGATTCAGTTGCTAGAAATAGAATAGGGGTACTGTATGGAAGGTCTTTATTACCCTAGCTTAGGAGTCGTAGAGAACACTTCTATCACCTGGCTATAAGCCAGAACTTTCTTTGGCCTAATCTGGCCATATAACCATAATTTCTAGTATATTGAAGCATCTTTCTACATAGATTTGGGTAGGTTTCGCTAGCGTTGAATTAAGCTATAGGAAGTCCTATTAGGCCTTTCATAGATTTGGGTAGGTTTCGCTAGCGTTGAAATAAGCTATAGGAAGTCCTATTAGGCCTTTCATAGGGGTCATAGAGGACAGTTCTTTCCGCTGGCTTTTAACAGGAGTTTTCCTGCCCTAATATAGTAGTATGCTGGGACCCGGTGAAAAAATGCATCATATGAAACTATATTTAACTTATAACAGAGAGAGGTATGTTCTAGTTTTTTATATATATAAACTGGATCTTAATTATCTTTAGGAGTTATTCTCGCTGGCTTCGGTATATGGGGAGGAAGAAATTCAGGGAGGAGGAAATTCAGAGATTTATGACCGGAGTCAAAAACGAGTCTTCTATATGTCCTTCATAACAGTAATTGATGTTTGTTAACCGCAACACTTTAAACTTTCTATACACAGGCCTCTGTTCTGTTTACACTATTCATCTTCTTGCCTAGGAATTCAATAAGTGTGAGAGGTCTTCTTTATTATTAAGCCCTCTTGGATATAGGCAGTCGATTTGGAATATCCATTTGGATTCATTGGTCAGGAGCAGTTTCTCAAAGTTACCACCCCTCCAGTTTTTTACAACTTTTTGTATTCCTATATATTTCAATGCTTTGGTATTTCCATGGTGTTTAGTTGTAAAGTGTTGATAAAGCGGTGTGTCCATGTTCAATTTTTCTATCATCAACAGATGTTCACGAATTCTCTCTCTGAGAACTCTTGACGTTTGTCCAACGTACTGGAGTCCGCACGGACATTGTAACAAGTAGATTATCCCCTTGTCTTGACAGCGTATCATATCTTTTATTCTGAATTCTTCTTTAGTGTTATGGGAGATAAATTTGGTTGTTTTAATACCGCATTTACACGCTTTGCATGTGTGGCAGGGAAAAAACCCTTTTATCATCTCCCCATGTATATCCTGTATTCCTCCCTTCTTTTTCTTTTGGAGGCTGGGTGCCAGTCTGGTTTTCAGATTTTTTGTTTTTTTGTATATGAATCTTGGGTATTCTGGCAATTTGTCTCCTATTATGTCATCATCTCTTAGTAATGACCAATGTTTCCGAAAGATGTTTTCTATAATCTGTTTATTATCACTATATTCGGTTATCATTGCTATGTTGTAGTCATCCTCCATAAAGTTCTTTTTGGTTTTATCTTTATATTTAGTCAGTTCTTTTCTTTCTGTTCTTCTTACTTCATTTAGCTTCTGGTCCAGCATTTCCTTATCATATCCCCTCTCTATGAATTTTTCTTTGATTATTGAGGCTTGTTCTTCCCATTTTGAGGGGTTGGAACAGTTCTTTTTCATTCGTAACAATTGCCCCTTTGGAATGTTGTTCTTCCATTTAATGTGGTGACAGCTTTCTCTGTGGACATAATTGTTACTATCTACGCTTTTAAAATGCGTAGAAGTTTCCAATCTCCCTTTTTTCACTTCGATTCTTAAATCTAAGAATGTCAGCGCGGTGTAGCTCCATTCGAATGTAAACTTGAGATTCATTGTATTTTGGTTCATGACATCAATCGTGAACATCAGATCTTCCAAAGTACCCTTCCATATTATAATTATATCATCTATATATCGCCGATAGAGGACCAGGTCCGCGCTAGCTCTACATGGGAAAATGGGAGAAAATATTCTGGGACTCCTGTCCAGCTAGCGCGGACCTGGTCCTCTATCGGCGATAGAATGGAGCTACACCGCGCTGACATTCTTAGATTTAAGAATCGAAGTGAAAAAAGGGAGATTGGAAACTTCTACGCATTTTAAAAGCGTAGATAGTAACAATTATGTCCACAGAGAAAGCTGTCACCACATTAAATGGAAGAACAACATTCCAAAGGGGCAATTGTTACGAATGAAAAAGAACTGTTCCAACCCCTCAAAATGGGAAGAACAAGCCTCAATAATCAAAGAAAAATTCATAGAGAGGGGATATGATAAGGAAATGCTGGACCAGAAGCTAAATGAAGTAAGAAGAACAGAAAGAAAAGAACTGACTAAATATAAAGATAAAACCAAAAAGAACTTTATGGAGGATGACTACAACATAGCAATGATAACCGAATATAGTGATAATAAACAGATTATAGAAAACATCTTTCGGAAACATTGGTCATTACTAAGAGATGATGACATAATAGGAGACAAATTGCCAGAATACCCAAGATTCATATACAAAAAAACAAAAAATCTGAAAACCAGACTGGCACCCAGCCTCCAAAAGAAAAAGAAGGGAGGAATACAGGATATACATGGGGAGATGATAAAAGGGTTTTTTCCCTGCCACACATGCAAAGCGTGTAAATGCAGTATTAAAACAACCAAATTTATCTCCCATAACACTAAAGAAGAATTCAGAATAAAAGATATGATACGCTGTCAAGACAAGGGGATAATCTACTTGTTACAATGTCCGTGCGGACTCCAGTACGTTGGACAAACGTCAAGAGTTCTCAGAGAGAGAATTCGTGAACATCTGTTGATGATAGAAAAATTGAACATGGACACACCGCTTTATCAACACTTTACAACTAAACACCATGGAAATACCAAAGCATTGAAATATATAGGAATACAAAAAGTTGTAAAAAACTGGAGGGGTGGTAACTTTGAGAAACTGCTCCTGACCAATGAATCCAAATGGATATTCCAAATCGACTGCCTATATCCAAGAGGGCTTAATAATAAAGAAGACCTCTCACACTTATTGAATTCCTAGGCAAGAAGATGAATAGTGTAAACAGAACAGAGGCCTGTGTATAGAAAGTTTAAAGTGTTGCGGTTAACAAACATCAATTACTGTTATGAAGGACATATAGAAGACTCGTTTTTGACTCCGGTCATAAATCTCTGAAATTCCTCCTCCCTGAATTTCTTCCTCCCCATATACCGAAGCCAGCGAGAATAACTCCTAAAGATAATTAAGATCCAGTTTATATATATAAAAAACTAGAACATACCTCTCTCTGTTATAAGTTAAATATAGTTTCATATGATGCATTTTTTCACCGGGTCCCAGCATACTACTATATTAGGGCAGGAAAACTCCTGTTAAAAGCCAGCGGAAAGAACTGTCCTCTATGACCCCTATGAAAGGCCTAATAGGACTTCCTATAGCTTATTTCAATGCTAGCGAAACCTACCCAAATCTATGAAAGGCCTAATAGGACTTCCTATAGCTTAATTCAACGCTAGCGAAACCTACCCAAATCTATGTAGAAAGATGCTTCAATATACTAGAAATTATGGTTATATGGCCAGATTAGGCCAAAGAAAGTTCTGGCTTATAGCCAGGTGATAGAAGTGTTCCCTACGACTCCTAAGCTAGGGTAATAAAGACCTTCCATACAGTACCCCTATTCTATTTCTAGCAACTGAATCCCTCTGAATTTATAAGACAGTATCCCTATTTTATTTCTAGCAATTGAATTCCTCTGAACTTATACGAGAATGGCATAGAATACAAGATCCTCCTGTACTATGTAGATTGTATATATACGCAAATAGCGAACTTCAATCCCTTAGATACTACTGTAAGACTGCATACAACTATAGTCTGCACGCAGTCAACAAGAAACAATTTTCAATTCGTCGACTAATATCATTAAATATCCAAACAAGTACCCTCATGCACATACATGTTGATCTAAGTAATGGTTAAATATATATAACAACCTTATGTTTACCAATAAGAAATCTAATAGCCTCGATCTCCTCACGACTTAATGGTAGTATTTAGAGACTCCTAATAGGAACATATCCCTAAAAATCCTTTGTCTGAGTTATTCTAGAAATAGAAATTAAAGACTGTAAATACTATTGGCTGACAACTGAGTATTTATAGAGACGGAAACAGCATATATAGTTGTAAATATAGATGTAATTTCTAAATGTAATTTTTTGAGTAATTTTTTGAGTAATTTTTTGAGTAATTTTTTGAATAATTTTCTAAATAATAATAATTTTAAAAATTTTTTTATAATTTTTTATATATATCTTTTCAAAAGATAACCAGACGGCTCTTAAATGATTCTACCTCTCTGTGCTAATTAAAACTAGCCTCTAATTAGAACTAGCCTTTGAATGAAAGACACCGAATCAATGAGAAGAATACCTCCCTATACACCCGTACCCTATGAAGAAAAGAGTCTAAACTAATAAGAAGAAAATTGTCACATAAATCCCTCCATTCATTTATTGGTTAGGCAATTAAAATATATACTCACAAGCTCCTGACTAAAGAATTTGAACCAATAAGGAGAAGACCATACTACAACTCTCTCTCTTTCATAACCGCTATACATAGATAGACATTTAAATAAATTGATGATTTTTTTAAATTTATTTTTATTTTTAAATTTAATTTCATTTTTTTCACACATTTAAAACAATTCCTCCATCTTTGCATACATTGAAAGTATTTTATATATGACAAGAGAATGGGCGAACTGAAATCGCAATGATCACACAGATTTACAATGTTTACAAAAGACCAAGCAAATGGCTTAAAAGGCGGGGTCTGAGTAGCGTATTTGCATTGAATATAATTAACACTATCCCTTCATCTGAATGAATGAGACCGGAAGTGGTTGAACTGAAATTCCGGAAGTGATCTAGATACGGACACTCCGACTTCAGGTATAAAGAATTTTTGCCATAACAATTTGTACTATAAGCCAGTACCAAGATAACTGTGAGAACTAAATAAGGATTCTGTAAGATAAATTGTATCTTTTAGAATTGTAGTGTGTTGCTAGTTGCAAACGCCAAGAGATACAAATTATAACCTGGCAATATGCTTCAAGTGTTTTGCTAAGAGTGAACTCACAGGAAATGCTGCTAGACAAATATGATTCTATTCAGACAAACAAGTGTGCAAGTCTGATAAATTCACAGAGGCAAATATGGATAGCTAGATCAAAAATAGAGTTCTTTAGCATAAGATCAATTGTTAATATAAAGACTGAGTAAGTACGGTTGATAATATGAACTAGAAACAACTTGAGAGAATCTGATTAGCAGAGTTATACTTGCGGTAGCCTGTGCTTGGCTTTCCCTTGCAGCATGGAACGCTGTAATGGCGGAGTGAGACTGGAGTTCTTCCTGAGAGCTGAGTGGCTAGTTGCAGTACTGGTCAGGCTGAGAGATTGTTCTGTAGCTTCCGGAAGGAAGGTGAGTTGAAGTCCTAGCGAAGCAGGTGAATGAATCAGCTGCAGCTGGAGATGTGAGAAAATCCTCTGTAATACTGTGGTGGAGCTGCACTTTAGGAGAGAGACTGACAGGCAATCTATGAAATGGATTCAGATGGCTGTGCAGATTAAGTGTCTTTAGTAGAAAGCAGCAATTAGTTAGAAAGTTCCTTTTTGAGGGTTAAATTCAAATAAGCAAAAGTTCAATATCACTCAGTTTGAGATGATAGCAGGAGTGACTTGATTTCTGTGAAGTATTCCAACAAACAAAATAATCAAGCAAAGTAGATCTCAGGAAGTGAGGTTTTATAGGCAGGTGAAAAGGTGGAAGTGGAATGTCTTAAAGGGACATTACAGATCCCCCCCCTCAAAGCATCCACTCCGAGGATGCAGGCTTAGCAGGATAACGCCTATGGAAAGCATCCAAGAGACGGGTAGCATGAACATGAGACCTTGGTACCCAGGAATCCTCCTCAGGACCGTAGCCCTTCCAACGGATGAGGTACTCCAAATGACCACGGTACATACGGGAGTCGAGTATAGAATCCAACTCAAATTCGTCATGGTCATCCAAGTGAATGGGCGGAGGTGGTTCTTTCGGCCTGCCCCTAAAGGTGCTGGATGTATATGGTTTCAGCAAAGACACATGAAACGTGGGATGCACCTTGTATCTAGGTGGCAGTTGTAGGGTCACAGAGGTTGGATTGAGTATCTTCTTTATAGGAAAGGGGCCAATGTATTGGTTAGCCAACTTCCTTGAAGGAACAGATAATTTCAGATATTTCGTGGATAGCCATACCAAATCACCTAATTTGTAATTCGGACTATCTCTGTGTCTTAAATCATAGTAATGTTTCTGCGAGGCTTTGGCAACCTGTAGATGTTCCTTTAGTAAGTTAAGAGAGTCCTGGAGATTGATGAGATATGAAGTGGCTGCTGGTGAAGTAGAACCTATACGCGAAAGTGGAATGCTTTGTGGGTGGTAACCATAGGTAGCATAGAATGGACTGACTTTAGTCGAGGCTGATATTGAGTTGTTGTATGAATATTCAGCTAGAGGGAGAAGAGAGTACCAATTGTCTTGCAAATGTGTTATATAGCAACGAAGATACTGTTCTAAAATCCCGTTAATTCGTTCGGTTAAACCATTAGCCTGAGGATGGTAAGAAGTTGTTAATCTAGGTCGTATACGTAGAACTGAACATAAAGCTTTCCAAAAATGTGAAGTGAACTGAGTCCCTCGGTCTGTTATGATGGATTGAGGGATTCCATGGAGACGTACTATATGTTTTATGAATGCGTCTGCGGTGTCAGTTGCAGATGGCAAAGACGGTAGGGGAACAAAATGTGCTAATTTTGTGAGATGGTCGACCACCACCATAATGGTGTTATGGTTTTGAGATACTGGCAATTCCACTATAAAATCCATTGAAATTATTGTCCAAGGAATATCCGGAATTGGTAAAGGTGTGAGTAGTCCAATGGGCTTTAGTTTCTGAGTTTTATTTCTAGCACAGACTGTACATGATACTATGTACTGTTGAATGGCATCTGCCATCTTAGGCCACCAAAAATATCTCTGAATTGCTTCCTTAGTCTTATATATACCTTGGTGTCCAGAAAGGGGGTTATCATGGAATTGTTGCAAGATATAAGTCCTAAGTAGTGTAGGTATATAGAGCTTGTCATGGTAAGTATAAAGTCCTGTTTTGTCTTTTTGTAGTTGTGGGATGTCTGGTATGTCATCAGTTTGAAGAGCTTTGAGGATATCGTTTTCAAATGGTGTGAGGTTACCTATAATTTTGTCTGGAGGTATGAGACACATGTTATGTTCTGTCTTTTGATTTTGTTCATATACACGTGAAAGAGCATCAGCTCTAGAATTTAAAGGTCCTGGTCTGTATGTTATTACAAAGTTAAACCTGTCAAGGAATAATGCCCAACGGACCTGTCGTGACGAGAGGGTTCTACTCTGACGTAAATATTGAAGATTTTTATGATCAGTGTATATTGTGAATGGTCTGTTAGTACCTTCTAAGATATGTCTCCAGACTTCTAAAGCAGTCTTAATGGCCAACAGTTCCTTGTCGCCAATCGTATAATTTAGTTCTGCAGGTTGCAAAACTCTTGAATAGTAGGCAACTGGATGAAGCGTAGTATCTGTACTAGTTCTTTGGGAAAGGATTGCTCCTATGCCAATGTCTGATGCATCTGTTTCTACTATAAATTCACAAGTATGATCAGGGATTGACAAGATGGGTGCTGATGAAAATTTCTCTTTCAAGAGTTTAAAAGATGCATCGGATTCTGTTGACCAAAAGAACTTTGTATTAGTTTTTGTTAGATTGGTCAGAGGTTTCACAATAGCTGAGAAGTTGAATATAAATTTGCGATAAAAGTTGGCAAAACCCAAAAAGCGTTGCACAGCTCTCACTGTTTTAGGTTGTGGCCAATCTTTTATTGCAGATAATTTTTCTGGATCCATTTGAATCCTATCTGGTGTGATGATATACCCAAGAAACTTTATCTCATGCACGTGGAATAAACACTTCTCTAATTTAGCGAACAATCTATGTTCGCGTAAACGTGTCAACACCCACCTAACATGTTTTATGTGTTCAGATGTTGTTCTGGAGTAAATCAGTATATCATCTAAGTATATTATTACGCATATATCAATGAGATCTTTAAATATTTCATTTATGAAATATTGGAAAGTACCTGGGGCATTGCACAGGCCAAAGGGCATGACTCTGTATTCAAATAGCCCGTAGCGGGTTCTGAACGCAGTCTTCCACTCATCCCCATCTTTAATCCTGATCAAATTATACGCCCCCTTGAGGTCTAATTTAGTAAATATAGACGCACCGTTAAGGCGCTCAAGGAGTTCAGGGATGAGTGGAAGTGGATACCGGTTTTTAATGGTTACTGCATTCAGAGCTCTATAATCTATAATTGGCCTTAATGTTTGATCTTTGTTCTTTACAAAAAATATACCCGCTGCTGCGGGAGATACAGAAGGTACTATAAAGCCTTTTCTAAGGTTTTCATCTATGTAGTCTCTGAGATATTGTAGCTCTTGTTGTGATAGTGGGTATATTTTACCAAAGGGGGCAGCTGAACCTGGAACTAAATCAATCGGACAGTCGAAAGTCCTATGGGGTGGTAAGGTCTCAGCCTCTTTGATATCGAACACATCAGATAAATCCTGGTACTCAGGAGGTATGGTAGTCTGTAGTGTAGCTATAGTCTGTTGTGGGAAGCATGTGTTTTTACAGAACTCAGAAGTGAAATGTATGTTACATTTTTCCCAGTTGATACTAGGATTGTGTTTTACCAACCAGGGTAAACCTAAGATGACTGTGTGAATGGCTGTGGGTATGATGTCAAAGCTTTGAAATTCAACATGACCCTCTTCTGTCTGTAACAATAGTGGGATGGTGTGGTGTGTTACCGGTCCTTTCTGGATTAAAGATCCATCTATTACCTTAATAAAAAGAGGGTTTTGCTTTGAAATTATAGGTATTTTATTTTTTCTGACAAAGGAAGCATCCATAAAACAACCATATGCGCCAGAGTCAATAACAGCTTCAGTCTTGAACTGATGTTGATCCCACTGCAAAGATAAAAAAACGGTAAGTGCATGAGTCTGTTTCTGCAGGGATACAGTATAGATATGGGATGGCTTACCCTTCTTAGTACGTTGTAGAATGGGACAAGTACCCACTGTATGATCTTTACTAGCGCAATAAAGACATAGGTTAGAGGTGCATCTCCTTGCTTTTTCCTCTGGTGTGAGGGGAGCCTTGATAATGCCAATCTCCATGGGGACACTTACTGGTGTGTTTCTGTCGATATAGGTAGCAGTTGGTCTTTTAAATGAGGAGTCAGAAGTCAGTCTCTCAGTGCGGCGTTCCCTTAGCCTGCGGTCTAAGGTGATTGCCAGCTTAATAAGTCCTGTTAGGGTCTCAGGCATCTCTACTCTGGAGATTTCATCTTTTAAGATGTCATTGAGCCCAAGCCTGAATTGATTTCTTAATGTGATGTCGTTCCACAATGTATCTGTGGCCCACATCTGGTATTCTGTGACATAATCCTCAACAGGACGTTTTCCCTGTCTGAGAGATCTAAGTTTGGTTTCTGCATTTATTTGTGTGTTGGCATCTTCATAAAGTGATGCCATTAAGGAAAAAAATGCATCAAATGAATTCAAAATCTCATCACTGGATTCAAAAAAACGGTTAGCCCAGGTCCTGGGTTCCCCTGTTAAGTATGAAATAACAGTACACACCTTTATTTTTTCTGTATGATAAGTGCGGGGTTTCATAGAAAAAAGCAGCAAACAAGAATTTTTGAAGTCTCTGAAATCTGACCTCTTTCCTGAAAAGACTGCAGGAGGGTTAATGTGTGTTTCAGGAGGGTCTAGATTTCTAGGAGTTATTATTTCCTTATAAACATTTTTTAAAGCAGTGTTCTCAGCTTGTAAGTCTGTGAGCGCTCTTGCCAAATAATCAACTTTTTGGTTTAAGGTTTCAAACTCTGTTTTTATGGCTTGGGAGTCCATAATTATATTTAAGGCTTGATTATTATGTAAGATAAATTGTATCTTTTAGAATTGTAATGAGACTGGAGTTCTTCCTGAGAGCTGAGTGGCTAGTTGCAGTACTGGTCAGGCTGAGAGATTGTTCTGTAGCTTCCGGAAGGTAGGTGAGTTGAAGTCCTAGCGAAGCAGGTGAATGAATCAGCTGCAGCTGGAGATGTGAGAAAATCCTCTGTAATACTGTGGTGAAGCTGCACTTTAGGAGAGAGACTGACAGGCAATCTATGAAATGGATTCAGATGGCTGTGCAGATTAAGTGTCTTAAGTAGAAAGCAGCAATTAGTTAGAAAGTTCCTTTTTGAGGGTTAAATTCAAATAAGCAAAAGTTCAATATCACTCAGTTTGAGATGATAGCAGGAGTGACTTGATTTCTGTGAAGTATTCCAATCAGAACAAACAAAATAATCAAGCAAAGTAGATCTCAGGAAGTGAGGTTTTATAGGCAGGTGAAAAGGTGGAAGTGGAATGTCTTAAAGGGACATTACAGATTCTCATAGATTAAAAAGCAAACTTTTTATTGAATAAGAATAGACTCGCAAAACGGAAGTACTAAACAAACACTTCCGGTTCACATTCAACAAACAGCTATAAAAAGGCTCTGTAAATACATAATACCAGTCTTGATAAAGGTCTAGCACAGACCGAAACGCGTCGACTGGTGAGTTCTATTTCAATTGTTACAGGATTAAGAAAACTATCTGCACTATTGTATGTTTATTTTTTAGGTATCGCCGAAACTAGAGAAGACTAGGACTTTCGGTTTCTAACTCCAATCCGGCTTCGGCTGCAGAATCATAACAGGAACGCTAATACTAGCAGAGGGTTTTAAAATCACTTATCTGTTTGTTGGATTGACTGTTCACTATATTGTTTCTTTTTTCACAGTGGCCACTGTTTTTTCAATCATCTGGTTTGCTCTAAATTTTTAGGGACCATGACTTTTTTGAATTGCTTTTTTTCATTTTGATCACAGTGCTTATTTGTTTTCTGTTGTTTTACGTTGATTTTTCACGCTATTTCGTTAAAGGTTAACGTTGCTCACATTAATCACTAGGAAATTGTGAATTTGTTTCGTTGTTTCACGCTGAATTTGCTTTGATGTTTCACGCTATTTTTAATAATTCAGTGTGTTATTATTATTTGGATTTATAGTTTGTATCCATCACACACAAAGCTTAACACTCACGAATATCTTTTCATCATCACTCTCTTAGACAAAATTTACCCACATTCTGAATTTTAACAAGTCAGATAAACCGTGAGGATATATCTCACACAATACACATTGCAAATCTCATGCGCTGCCGTAATTAGCAGAATCAATCTACTTAAACCTTGATTACCTTTTTAGGATTTGTACAGATAGATTGTCCAAACCTCAAGCTCTGCTCACACAGGTTACTACCTTAAACGACATTTATTGTATGTCACACACGCCATGTTAATTAGCAAGATAATTCTGACCTACTTCATTTTGTAAGCAATATCCCGCTACACACCTTAGACGTATCTTAGGACACTAACATGTCCCACCTTTATTAGTCCACTCTCTAAGTGGTTATATGGTATCCAGACATTATTTGAAATATTGTGTATTGGGAAACCAGGCTTTCCTAGTGTTTTTACTAGCCACTGATCAAGGCTAGCATTTCGAATCGGTCTTTTTTGCGCAATTTTATAGTATTTTAATTTTAACTGTTTGCTACTTGTTTTTACTTGTTTTTTATTTGTGAATCTGTATGAATAAATGCACTTTTTATGCTAATTGTGATTTTAACTATTATTGGCTCAGACCCAGCCTTTTATTTGGCGCTTTGGTAACCTCCACCTTTATCTAAACAATATTGATATATAGCCAATTTAGCCACAACCAATTATACGTATTAAACTACTTCTACTGGGTAATATTAATTCAGAATCGCAGTCTGTGAGATTCTGACAACCTATACTATTATATAGCCAATGTAACCAACTACGTGTTATCTTGTAAGCCCTGTTTGAATAAGCAGGTCAGTAATATAATACACACACTAACTCTGGTATCAACGCCTAATGATATACTACACCTATAGGTGGCATAATACATGAGTAGACTCACAATATAGGACTTATAACCTACCTTATTCAACCTAACACCACTATATATGGTATCCATCAGACTAGCTCTGAGGGAACACACTAAAGTGTTAACCCCAACTCTACGGAGTCAATTTTGCTTAATGTCACCTTTAGTAACCATTTCGTAGTTATAATACTACTTTAAACGGTTCTAATTTGAAAGAAGGGATATTGAATCCCAAGGCAGTTTATATCTAGAAATCTCCAGTTAGCTGTAGTCAGTACTGACACACAATATAGGGGCACTATACGTATTAAACACTAAATACTGATCTGGACTCCGTTTATAAGTATATTTAACCTATACTACACGACCCCCCCTACAGAGACTAATATAAATAGAGACTCTTACCCTGGTATTATTAGCCTACTCTATTACTTTACATAATCTTACTTTAATTCATTTTTTGTTTTCCGCAAATTTTAGCACTGTGAATTAATAAACGTTAAGTTTTAAATTTAGTTAGATTTAGCATATTTGGGAACAAGTGTTGTCTTTACTAACATTGCACCACTCTGAGCCTTGTGATTAATAAAAGCATATCATTACAAGCTCTCGAGTGCTATAAGTGTACTCCTTTCTGTGGTTATCTCTTTAACCACATCCAGCCTTCATAGTCTACTTTTAGAGATTGGCTAGGATCAGTGATTGTCAAGAGCACATCGTCCGCGTACATCACAAGCTTGTGCTCCGAACCTCCGATAGTCAGCCCTTTGATATGTGGATGTGCGCGAACCCTTCTGGCCAGTACTTCTATCATAAGGGCAAACAAAAGGGGGGAAAGGGGAAAACCCTGTCGTGTCCCGTTTTTGATTGAGAAGGCATTAGACAGAGTTCCATTCACCCAAACTTTCGCGTTCGGTGCAGAGTATAATGACATAGTTCTATTAATGAATTTGGGCCTGAAACCGAATTTATCTAATGTTTGTTGCATGAATGACCAATCAATTCGGTCGAAAGCTTTTTCGGGGTTGGTTGATACCAACGCCAATGGGATCTTATTATTATGGGCATACGAAATTAACTGTAGGACTCTTAGGGTATTATCCCTAGCTTCATGGCCAGGAATGAATCCTACCTGATCTGTCGAAATTAACTGTGGAAGAAATTTGTTAAGATGATTGGCAATGACCCTGGCCAAAATCTTAACGTCCGAATTTAGCATGGATATAGGATGATAATTTTCCGGTCTGTCCTCTGCTTTCCATGGTTTGGGGATCACGGTGATATGCGCTTCCAACATGGTACTAGGCAGGCAGGGGGCCTCCGTCAATGCATTGAATATTTTCAGCATCTCTGGGGCCAGAATATCGACAAACAATTTATAATATTTAGCTCCATAGCCATCGGGCCCTGGACTTTTACCTGCAGTAAGGTCCTTTATGGCCTGCTTAATTTCAGTTATCATGAATGGGGACTCAAGAGCTTCAGAGTCCTGAGCAGTTAGTCTAGGCAAGTCTACTCACCATTTGATGAATATAATGTCTTGTACATTTACGCGCTATAGCTCTGGCCAGCAGCTTTCCCGCCTTATCCCCTTGCTCAAAAAAACACTGATTCAAAAGTAAAGCTTTCTTTTGGTAGTCTACCTGAAGGAACTCAAGCAAAGCTGATCTTGCACAAGCCAGATCCTGCCGAAGTTTCTCATCTGTGGGGTGCAACTTGTGCTCCCGCTCGGTAACTTCCACTCTAGACAACAGAGTTATGTCTTGGGTCTTTCTTTGTTTCGCCAACTTAGCTTTTTGCTTTATCAAGAGTCCTCTAATTGTACATTTATGGGCTTCCCAGATCACTGTGTCCTGAGACTCGGTATTTGCATGGATACGGAAGTATTCTACTAAAGCCCTCTCGACCTCTGACTTAAAGATCCTATCATCCAATAATGTGTCGTCTAGCTTCCAAATGTAAGGAGTGACCGGTGTGTTAGGCCATAGAATGGAACAACTGACTGGTGCGTGGTCAGACCAGGTGATAGTGTGTATGTTACTACTTGTAGTTATGGTAAGACCTGCTGAGTCTGTAAATAAGTAATCTATTCTAGAATACTTTCTGTGTGGGTGGGAATAGAATGTAAAATTTTGTGTGGTAGGATGGTGTGTGTGCCAAATATCATGTAGTGCTAGTTCCCTCAAAGAGGAGACCACACGTTTAAGATTCCTATGGGGGACACTGGAGAGTCCATTTGAGGTGTCTAATACTGGATTTAAGGATGCGTTTAAATCACCTCCCAGGAACAAAATACCATACTGCACTTCCAGTACTTTATGTGTTATTTTCTGAAGGAAGAGGTGTTGGGCCTGATTGGGGCAATGTACATTGGCCAATGTGATGGGTCTGCCAAATAAGGAGCCCGTATGGATTATATATCTACCCTCAGGATCTTGATATGTCTGGTGGAGGTGAAAAGGTGTTCTTGCGCTACTAAGGATACCCACTCCGTTTTGTTTCTTGGGACCTGACGCAAAATAGGCTTTGGGATAATGGTGACTAAACCATTTAGGCTCATGAGCAGCAGCAAAATGAGTTTCCTGCAGAAAGACTATGTCCCCTCCCATCCTATGCAAATCTCTTAACACTATTGAGCGCTTACCTGGGCTATTAAAACCTTTAACATTCACAGAGATTAATTCTGTGGGCTGGAGTCTTATTTTAGACTGTGAACCTGCCATCTTTCCTGGGGAGAAAAAAAAAAAAGGGGGGGGGGGGGAAGAGAGAGGGTGATGGAGAGGGAATGAGATCAGTGGGCAGGGGGATAAAAAGAAGAGCAAGAGGAGGAAAGAAGGAGGATAAAGGAGGGAAACACTAGAAGGGAAAGGTTAGAAGAAGAAGACAAAGAGAGAGAAGAATCAAGAAAGAGAATCGCCTTAAATTACAAGACGATGGAGAAAAATAGTGCAGTACCAGTGCAACAATTCAAACAACAATATTCTAACTTTGATCATATGCGGCACAGTTTAGACTACAATGTAGTATCAAGTGCAATCTAAATAATAATTAAACTTACCAATCAGGGAAAGTGTTCCCTGTGTTCTCACTAGACCTATAAACTTTTAAAAATTATAAATTAAACAAATACATGCTTCAGGTTGATCGTTAGTCAGTTCTCTTATACTCTTTATTCCTGTCTAAAACATTATAATAAACCAGTATAAAGTAGAAAAGTGACCTTACGATTTTTGTAATGCTCTACTATCTCAGCATATTATTCTGACATAACTATATAGTTTTACATGTGGGGAGCTATAATCTAGGGCTTATCTTAGATTTATACACTCTGTGATAATCCATGAAGAACCGTACATCAAACTACAGCCATTTAGATACAGAGTGCCTCTTATTCTAGAGTTTGTCTATAACATCCCCCTGACCCACTTTTAAGCGAGTTCTCCTTGATATCTTGCTCTACTATCCCCAAAAGCAAAACATTAAACATATAACAACTTGTAACTTGAGTCTGTGACTTAGTTATGCTTGGACCTGGTAAGTGCCCAGCCCTTTAAGGTACGGTCACTTGTCAATGTTTTAACATACCCCCTTCAAATCATATTAGGGAGATCAGAAAATCAAACCTCACTCAGAGTCCAGAAAGGTCCCTCTCACCAGGAGACCCTGAATCAGCCAGGGAGTTGTTGGATCTCATCAGTTTCCTCATCAGCTTGGCCCTCCCGGGCTCCCGCTCTTCTCAGAGGTGGTCGTATATGAAGTCCCAGAGCTTGATTAAAAGAAGGCAAATCCTCCATGCTTCTGAAAACATGTGTTGTGTTGTTCCTTGTGACAATTAGGCTTGTAGGAAAGCCCCATCTATAGGGAATCTTTTTGTCCTTCAGCGTGGTAGTGATGAATCGGAGGTCCCGCCTTTTCTGCAGGGTAGCTGGGCATAGATCAGAGTAGACCTGTATTTCAGATCCTCTAAATTCTATAAGCTGTTTAGCTCTGGCCATCCGTAGAATGTCCTCCTTGTCCTTAAAGGACAATAATTTTAATATTATGTCTCTAGGAGGGGCTCTATTTGGCGGCTTGGGACGTAGAGCCCTATGTGCCCTTTCTATTGGAATATCAGGGCCTGCCTCTGTGTTCTTAAGGTATTTGACAAATTCCTGTATGTAAGCCTGGATAGTTGGAGGTTCCACTGTTTCTGGGACTCCCCTCAGCCTCAAATTGTTTCTGCGGCTTCGGTTTTCCAAATCCTTGATTCGGTCCATTAACGTGTGTACTGTGCTCTCCTGAGCCTGTATAAAGCTGGCCTGAAGCTGGAGGTCTGAGATGAGTGCTTCATGTTTTTCTTCAATTTGAATGAATCTATGGTCAACTGCAGCTATTTCTTTCTTCAGCTCACCAAACATGGACTTAAAGTCTTTCATAGCCTCCTTTATGTCTTCCTTAGAGGAGAGATGACTGATGTCTTCTTTTGTCACAAAATTTTGTTGCCTAGTAACAGGCTCAGAGCAATGAACCTGCGCCGTGGCAGCTACAGCATGCAGCTCAGGCCTGGCCGCTGGAGTCACCGGGTCTGCAGCAATTAAGTAATTCTCCATCATAGAGGATTGGGTGCTTTTTGCAGGCTTGGAGTTTCTTTTACTTGTCATCACTGTGATCCAGAATGCAGCTCCTGCTGCTGGTATCAGTTAGCTGTTTCTGTATACTGGTATAAAGGCTGCAAAATACCTGATCAAATTATATATTTTACACTCCCAGGGCAAGGGCAGTCCCAACCAAGAGTCTTGTAAATAAATCTGAGGGCCTCTGTTATAGTAAGAGTATATGGGGAACGTAGTGCAGTTTAAAATCAGAGCCCCCTTCAATCACAAGATCTCACACTCCAACTAAGCAAACAGTTTCTTGCAATCACTCACTTATCACTGAATTAGCTCTATGTGCAGTGGCAGTCAGTATGTTTCTTTAGGATTTAATTCAGGCTCTAGGCCCAGTGCGGCCTATCTTTGTGTAAATTGCGTGTGGAATTTGTTAGGACACCAGCCCCTGCAATACTTAGAGAATTGCTCCTTTTGTCAGCTTAGTGGCTAGAGAACTGTGGTGTAAAAGTCCCCAGCCGGCCTGCCTGTGGAGTTATGGGCCCAATCTGCCGCCCAATGATTGTGCAATTCCTCCGGAGTTCCCTCTAATGCCAAGATGCACTCCACCAACCAGTGTTACAGGGCCCCTCTCCTCCAACCCCTCCCGCTGTAGGTACTCACACAATCCGGGGTAATCTGGTAGGTTTAGCCCTCGGGGGGCTTCGTCACTGCTCACCAACTGTCTCACCTCTGTGAGTTTCTTGCCGGAGTTCTTCACTGGCCGCCGCTATGACCCCGCCAACCGCAAGACCACCGCTCTATCAGTGATCCAGTGAGGTGAGCCAGCACAGATCGGTGGGAGCAACAGAGGGGCAAGAGGAAAATAGAAACCCCCACCACCACGCGGCGGACCTCCAAATACTGCTGCCGCACTCCTCAGGCTATAATCAGCAGGCCGCAACCACGCTAGTGAGCCAATCACTAGTTCTCCTTTTCTGCTGCGGCAAAATAGTCTCACTGTTAAGGGGGCCTGTTCCGGACACCAGCTAGTGCTAATTGTAGGGTAAAAAGTGAGGTAGAATGTATTTGTTTTATAGTGAGAACATCAAGGACTACAGAGCTTTCTCAGCAAGCAGCCATTTCCATTCGTGGCTCGGCTCCGCCCCCGCGCAGTGGGTTTTTATAATAAAATATTTCTATTTCCTTGAATCTGGGTTGGCTTGTCTTTTATCCCTTTTTTATTATGTATGATATAATTTGTGCTTTATTTTGAGAAAAAAAATGTTAATTATTTTCAAAATAAACTTATTTCATTGATAGATATGGCATATTTGTTTAGTGATTTTGGAAGTAGGAGGACCATATAGAGATATGACTGTAGTGTAATGTAAATGGAGTTTGATTAATTATAAAAGCAGTGTGTGGCTTTGTTTATAGTCACACAGGCAGATAGTCAGTCTGTGAGTCTAAACAGACAGATAGTTCAATGATACAGTATATGTTAGATAGATAGATAGATAGATAGATAGATAGATAGATAGATAGATAGATAGATAGATAGACAGAAAAAATATAGAATGTTTCCACTATGCAGATGTCAGTAAAAGGAGTAGATGAATGATAACTGCTCCCATAACACATACTCTGGTTAGCTGAATACATTTTAAGGTAAACTATCTTCCTTTTTTATACAGAGATGATATTTTCTATCAGCTTTTTACAGATATGCTGCATCACTTTTAGTCATATAGCAAATAGGTAACATGTCCCTTTAAGATGAAGTTGGCGGTAGCTACATCTACAGCCAGATAAGCTTCAAGTCTAGGTGCTTAGGTTTCCTTTACGCCCTATACTAAACTATTCTTGCGACTTCTCTCTTCGTTCTCTCGGGAGTTGGTTATTTCATCACTGTGTATAGAATGGTAAGGAAGCTAACATTCACAGGACTAACATTCCCATAGCTCTTAAAATTATTTAGAAGCTACTAATGACACATTTATTTTCTTCATTCTTGTTCCAGCATGGTCGAGAAAGCATCTAAAGCTTTGTCAGATAGTTGGTTATATTGGTTATATTATATATATTATATTTTCGCCAACTTTTTCAAGTTCAATGATTTGCATCTTTGCAAATATTTATTGTCAGCAAAGAAATGGTGTCTGCTCTTCCTGGACCTGTGTTTTGTGTTTTTATACAGATTGGAATTGTTTTTTTTTTTCATTGCACAAAGCTCAATATCCAATGTGTGTTTTGGTTGAATCAAGTACAAAAAAAATATTTTAGAAAAAGGCTATCAACTTACAAAAGGTACTAAAGAAGAATGTAGGCCTTTATTTCAATGTGCCAGTCTAATTTCAGTAGCAAAATAATTACATAGTAACATAGTAACACGGTAGATAAGGTTGAAATAAGACAAATGTCCATCTAGTTCAACCTATACTGATCCTACCTGATTTACTATAAAGAGAATGCCAACTGAACTTACATTAATACAATTAGAAAGTCAACCCGTTTATCACATTTAATTATATCCCTGAACTTTTCGTTTACAGTTTTGACTAATCTGATTGCTCTTTTGCAATGCTTTGTTACATTCCTTATATATTTGGAATGATGCTTCTTTTTTCTTTGAATTATATAAATGCCCTACATTTTAAAAATTCTCTAAACACATTTTGTATTTAGCCACATTTATTTGATTTATTTCTTTTAGTTTTATAACCATGTGGTATGTGTTGATGTATGTATTTATTTAACAAAGTTTTACATGTTTTCCATTTACCCTTTGTGCTTTTATTTAAGAACTAGTCCTAAAGCCCGTTCACACGGGCCGTGTTGTGTTATATTCTCTCTCTCTCTCTCTCTCTCTCTCTCTCTCTCTCTCTCTCTCTCTCTCTCTCTCTCTCTCTCCCTCCCTCCCTGTGCACCTCTACACCTCTACTTGCCGGTCCTCGCGCTGCTTTGCTTTTGCGATCAGCTGTGCTGCCGGGTCCTCGCGCTGCTATCGGGTGGGTGCGCGTGCGATCAGCTGCAAGAGTTTGTCTGAACTGCGCATAACGGCTTCAGACAAACTCTTGTCTTTTATAATATAGGATGCTTTGTACCAATTAATGCTATATATCGATTTCTTTAAATAATTTAATTTTGCTTTTTTTAAAATTGAAAGTCTTGGTTAAACCCTGGTAACACTGTTTAGGCAAAGTTATTTCAAACATGCAACAAAAGAAAGAACAGGAGGGCACAAACGCGTAACACCTTTAATGTTGATCCATAACAGAATCACACTAACACTTTGTAAAAAATAAGATAACGATAAAACAACAGTTTAAAAACTGCAGCAACAAACTGGATTGTCTTCACCCTAAAGGGATAAATGTTGATTTAGACATCCAGGCATTTTTTTCATAACCCACACTGCCGGGGCTTTGTATGTTTAACACTGTATAGTATAATGCCTTTTTGTTACTTTAGGTATGGTAGAATATAGGGGTGTAGGAGTAATATTTTTAGTATATTAGGATTTCAGATATGTCTAAAATGTCTTTATATAATATTTTAATTCATCTGAGTTTTACATATATTCTCTTTTATATCATGTTTGAGTAACCCTCTCCTAAGGAGCAATGGGTAAGCAAATCACAGTATATACAGGGAGTGCAGAATTATTAGGCAAATTAGTATTTTGACCACATCATCCTCTTTATGCATGTTGTCTTACACCAAGCTGTATAGGCTCGAAAGCCTACTACCAATTAAGCATATTAGGTGATGTGCATCTCTGTAATGAGAAGGGGTGTGGTCTAATGACATCAACACCCTATATCAGGTGTGCATAATTATTAGGCAACTTCCTTTCCTTTGGCAAAATGGGTCAAAAGAAGGACTTGACAGGCTCAGAAAAGTCAAAAATAGTGAGATATCTTGCAGAGGGATCCAGCACTCTTAAAATTGCAAAGCTTCTGAAGCGTTATCATCGAACAATCAAGCGTTTCATTCAAAATAGTCAACAGGGTCGCAAGAAGCGTGTGGAAAAACCAAGGCGCAAAATAACTGCCCATGAACTGAGAAAAGTCAAGCGTGCAGCTGCCAAGATGCCACTTGCCACCAGTTTGGCCATATTTCAGAGCTGCAACATCACTGGAGTGCCCAAAAGCACAAGGTGTGCAATACTCAGAGACATGGCCAAGGTAAGAAAGGCTGAAAGACGACCACCACTGAACAAGACACACAAGCTGACTGGGCCAAGAAATATCTCAAGACTGATTTTTCTAAGGTTTTATGGACTGATGAAATGAGAGTGAGTCTTGATGGGCCAGATGGATGGGCCCGTGGCTGGATTGGTAAAGGGCAGAGAGCTCCAGTCCGACTCAGACACCAGCAAGGTAGAGGTGGAGTACTGGTTTGGGCTGGTATCATCAAAGATGAGCTTGTGGGGCCTTTTCGGGTTGAGGATGGAGTCAAGCTCAACTCCCAGTCCTACTGCCAGTTTCTGGAAGACACCTTCTTCAAGCAGTGGTACAGGAAGAAGTCTGCATCCTTCAAGAAAAACATGATTTTCATGCAGGACAATGCTCCATCACACGCGTCCAAGTACTCCACAGCGTGGCTGGCAAGAAAGGGTATAAAAGAAGAAAATCTAATGACATGGCCTCCTTGTTCACCTGATCTGAACCCCATTGAGAACCTGTGGTCCATCATCAAATGTGAGATTTACAAGGAGGGAAAACAGTACACCTCTCTGAACAGTGTCTGGGAGGCTGTGGTTGCTGCTGCACGCAATGTTGATGGTGAACAGATCAAAACACTGACATAATCCATGGATGGCAGGCTATTGAGTGTCCTTGCAAAGAAAGGTGGCTATATTGGTCACTGATTTGTTTTTGTTTTGTTTTTGAATGTCAGAAATGTATATTTGTGAATGTTGAGATGTTATATTGGTTTCACTGGTAAAAATAAATAATTGAAATGGGTATATATTTGTTTTTTGTTAAGTTGCCTAATAATTATGCACAGTAATAGTCACCTGCACACACAGATATCCCCCTAAAATAGCTAAAACTAAAAACAAACTAAAAACTACTTCCAAAAATATTCAGCTTTGATATTAATGAGTTTTTTGGGTTAATTGAGAACATGGTTGTTGTTCAATAATAAAATTAATCCTCAAAAATACAACTTGCCTAATAATTCTGCACTCCCTGTATGATGATCATATACACTATTTTTATAATGAATTCTTATAATGTGTTATTATTAAGTTTTTTTTAATGTGCTCTTACTAAGGTATTTATATTTTAAATTGTATTTATGTAAATTGTAAGAATGTTTACTTCATTATTTTTTGTATAGCCCGTTTGGTCATAAGGGTTAATGGGAATGAGCATCTTCCTCTCTGCCTTTAAAAGACAGGAAGGAAGTGCTTACAATCAATCTTGAAAATGTTCCAGTCTAGGAACGAAAAGTACGTTGTGTGAAGCATTTTACCTGGGTCTGGTGAGACTACGGCAGTGCCTGTAATTATTGACAAGCCCAACGTGGGCTGAGGGCCGTTTTTATAGGCATAAGTTAGAGCCTTTCAAATCTTTTTTAAAAACCTGCCCCGGGGTCTTATATCAGCTTCCAATACGGACATTTAATCATAGTGTATTTCTCCCTGATAAAGTGGAACTCACATCGTGTTACGTAAAACACTATCATTGGATGTTTTGTACACACCTTCAACTGTAAGCCACTTGAAAGGACGGTAAAGAGTTTGAAGACATCCGGTTGGCTGAATTGGACACACACCCTGTTCTGTGATTGGTGGATACGCCAACTTTAATTCCTGTGCATTTGGGAGAAGACGCTGGAGCGGGTTTGCTGCAGTTTTTAAACTGTTGATTTATCGCTATCTTATTTTTTACAAAGCGTGAGTGTGATTCTGTTATGGATCAACATTAAAGGTGTTACTTTAATCTGCACTTAGATGCATTTGTGCGCTCCTGTTATTTCTTTTGCTACAGTTTTCTACGCAGAGTTCATGATGGGACTCTTACAAAGGAGCAGCCGTATTTATTTTCCACGTTTCCCTACTGGATTATCCCTCCTTCCACTCTTTTGGACTGAAAAGACTGAAAGTGTCTTGGGTTATGTAAGATATCTCTGCTTCTCCTTAAATAGAGGAATATTAAGTAAGCTTTAATAATATTCCGTTATCACATTATTTGTATTCATATTTGGGAATGAAGTGTTGTTTCGTTTAGGGAGATTTTTGTACTTTATATACGTATTGTATTGTTTGTTTATACAACACAGAATAAGCATCCATACAAGTACAATTTGTACGATTTAGTGCAGCACCTAGTATTCTATTTGCCTATATTTCAAACATAACCATGCTATGATCATCGATACCTAAATGTTCTTTGACTTCTATGTTTCATGTTATTTCTTTATTATTTGATAGAACTAAAGTACTAAATCAAGTATATCTTTATTGCTAGTTGGCTCTTCTATTAATTGTAACCTAAAGTTATGTTTAAAAATAGATTTCCTTGAACTGACTTGCTAGTTTCATGGTCCCAGCTTATTTCAGGGTAGTTAAAATCCCCCATAATTACACTGATATTATTCACAGCCTTACATATTAGCAGTTGTGTTTCCTCAAATTCTCTAATTTTGTGGACTTGTAGCATGTTCATAATAGTATATATATATATATATATATATATATATATATATATATATATATATATATATATATATATATATATACATATAATAAAGAGTGGGCATGAAGGTCATTCTCAGGGTATTGAATATATATATTCAACCCCAAATTTCTCTACATTATCACCAGTATCATATTAAATCTGCATGCAAATTCCACCTCCCCTTTTTATGCCTCTTAAATAAAGTATAACCCTCTAATTTAACTGGCATGATTAAGGGATGTGTCTCAAAACAATGCTGATCTTTTTTTCTTTGCATACAAATTGATTCTGATGTTTTAATCTATGACTGGAGGACTGTTCACTGGATTGTTAGGTAGACCTTCCCTCTCTGGCATTGCCACAACTGAACTGCATTTAATCTGGCAAATCTATTGGGGTACACTAGTTCAGAACTGGCTTGCCTCTTCCACTTACTCCTGCTTTCCTCTATAACTGTGACACAGCTACTTCCTTGAGTATCGCCTTCTGAATCAACTCCCATGAAAAACTTGTTAAGTCAGATCTATTTCTTTTTTAAAGGAACACTGTACCCAAATTTTTTCTTTTGTAATTCAGAAAGAGCATGCAATTTTAAGCAACTTTCTAATTTACTCCTATTATCAATATTTCTTCATTCTCTTGCTATCATTATTTGAAAAAGAAGGCATCTAAGCTTTTTTTTGGTTTCAGTACTCTGGACTGCACTTTTTTATTGGTGGATGAATTTATCCACCAATCAGCAAGGACAACCCAGGTTGTTCACCAAAAATGGGCCGGCATCTAAACTTACATTCTTGCATTTCAAATAAAGATACAAAGAGAATTAAGAAAATTTGATAATAGGAGTAAATTAGAAAGTTGCTTAAAATTTCATGCTCAATCTGAATCACGAAAGAAAAATTTTGGGTACAGTGTCCCTTTAAGTGTTTTAATATCATACAGTGTTAGAATTCATTCCTCCAGAACTCTGTCTGTGATTCATGTGTTTTTATGATAAATTTGTTTCCTTATTTAATGTATTTTATTATATTTTATCTCTGTTAGTAAATGTCCCAAAGGGATAAACTAAGAAACTGATAAAGAGAAGGAATTATCTTCCAGATGGATAAGATCACTATAAACTACTAATAGAGAAATAAATCATATTTTTAACATAACTCAAACAAAAGTATCTCTTGTGACATATTAAAATAAATTATAACAAGCTAAATGAGCTAAATGAGGAAACATTTTTAACTGCTAGCTTATTAAAGCTAAAATTTAAAAAATATAATATAATGAAACCTGTGCTTTAAATCAGTTTATCTGACATATTATTTATTTATTATTTTAAGGAATTCACCATGCTCTCACCCAGTAATAAATAATGAATATTCTGGTTCTCTCAGAGGAATTCTAAAGCTAGTTTTATTATAGTGATGGTTATTGAAGAAATGTTCAGGTCCAACTTTATAGTTATAAGAAAAATAAAGACATTTACATCTAATTAAAGTTTGCCTTCTTTCTTTTAAACTCATATTGATTTTAATTTAGTTGATGACAAAAAATACAACCCAGCAAAATCGATCCCTACAAAATTATTTTTCTACTTAATTTTAAAAATAATAAATGTTGGTTTATATTTTCTATAATTAATCAAATCCTGAGAAAGACTGTTCATATAAATAGTTCTTAAGTATATTCAAAAACTTATTTGTCCCGTCATCTTCCTAAGCACCCATAGAGCACTACTACTGAGCATAATAGTCAAAGAGATACTCTAATTGGCGGTATCACCCACAGCTTACTATCTAAAATAATAATGCCAATGGAGAAGTAGGTAGGGTTACATTTTATTTAAAAAATGCATTTTTAGGGGGGCGGAGTTTGGCCACGCAGGCGAATGGCTGACTGCTAAAAGAGCTCCTAATCTGACTGACTGCTAAACTCCTAATCCTAATCTGACTGACTGCTAAAAGAGCTCCTAATCCTAGAAGTGGATAACGCTATATAAAGAAAGCCAAAAGACCCTTTAAAACAAAATCATCATAAAATATTGGTGAGTAATCTGGCTATATAAAGTACTGGGGAAAACACATTCTCATGCAAGTTTACCTGTAGCAAGGATAAAAGTCGCACTGAGAGTGGCCCAGGATACTTATGGGCGCATGAAGGGCTGGCAGCTGCTCAGTTGGGAGATCCCTGCAGTGCATCCTCACGAGACCGGACACCGACGAGTATCCAGCTGGTAGTTAAAAAACCCCAAGCCAAGTGTGTTACACCCGACAATACACCCTGCATACCCTGCATAACTAGATCGCAGGGAGACACGCACCGGAGCAGCAGACCACATGGAGACGCCATTATGAAGCCAGAGATCCCCGGGAGTGTAAGAAGGGAACAGAGGCACCAACCGTCTTCAGCAAGTTAACGCAACAAAAAACAAACACCTATATATTACGGAACTTACACCCAAATTAATACCTAGCCCACAACACTGACTAAGGCTACTGTGCACCACTACATAGTAAATCATTTGCTGGGCTTACTACATTAATAAAAGCACAATAAAAGCGCAAGTGACAGGACAACGGACCCCTTAAACTTTATTCAAAGCAGTGATAGAAGATGACCATAAATCTAGACAGGGGGGTCTAAATCTGTAAATTCCTGCACATAAGAGAGCTGCATAGGGGGAAAGAAACGTTAATATATAAAGACATATTAGGTATCACACAGCCTCTAAAATCAAGGTGGTAGTATACACACTCCTGGACAGACTTTCTCTCTGTAGTGGGGATGCCTAATAAAAAAATCACCAAAACTGATAAGAGCACAGTTTCCAAGACACTAAGCAAATATCTTAAGCAATTAGACAAAAGCCCTGACACACAAACTGGAGAAATGGCCAATAGTCAATATGCCCAGGCTAGCAGAGAGCAGTCCCCACAAACGGAAGAGCAGTCACAGCCTTTAACTAAAGGAGATCTTCTCTACTTGTCTTCAAAAGAGGACATACAGGGAGTGCTCCAAGAAATGAGGAGTCTCTTTGGAGATTTGAAAAAGGATATCACTGCCCTTGAAAATAGAGTGACCAAAACAGAATCAGAGCAAGTAGCAATAGCCAGCACAGTGCAGCGTAACAGCACAGACATACAGCAACAGCACGTTGACATGCAGGCCCTCTCTGACAAGCTAGAGGACCTTGAAACCGATATCGCAGAAACAATATAAGGGTCAGGGGGGTCTCTGAATCAATACACCCCCTGCCATCAAAGGCTACCTGCAGAGTCTCTTCCGCACGATAAAGGGTACACCTAGCTCCCCTGAGGTTGCAATGGAGAGGGCACACAGGGCCTTGCAGCCCAAACCACCCCCTAAAGGCCCACCCAGGGATATAATAATCAAATTCCTGAACTTCAGGGACAATGAGGAAATCCTTAAATGTGCCAGAGTGAAGCAGTCCATACAGCATGCAGGAGAAAAAATCCAACTTTTTTCGGATCTATCGCCTGTAACACTCCAGAAAAGGAAAGAACTCAGTCACATCACTCTGACTCTCAGAGAGCATAAAGTACAGTAACGTTGGGGCTTTCCAGTCTCGCTAGTGGCGACACGCAACAACAAGACAGCAGTTTATAGGCCGGGCGGGGATCCACAGGCCTTCTTTGCAGCTCTAGCGATTGACAGAGAAGAAGAAACTACAGCGCAGCGGGAGAGTTCAGAGGAAATAAACACATCTGAGCAAGGTCAATAAGTATTCAAGAATACGTTAGCCCTCTTTGGCGCTAAGCAGCAGGAGACAAGGAGGTCTCAGTTGACCTAGAGGACTATTGATCTATGCGGCACAGAGGAGGTTTGGACCTATCAGCCCTCTGGGACCAAAGTGCACCTCAATAGGCCCTGAATGTGTCAGGGTTGAAGATGTGTCCGCTCACATTCTTTATCTGTATCCTCTAGATTATAGTAGGTTCATAGTTAAAAATTGTTTAGTTATAGTTTTATAAAGAGATTTAAGGTTTAACTATGTAGTTGTAAGTTACTCCTTCCTCTCACCGTCCCTCCCTTGTCCCTTATGCTATACCCATCCCCTTTTGTTCCTACCTTCCCATCCTGCTCTCACCTACTGACCCTCACATTCCTCTCCCTCACAACCCATCCTCATAACTTGCATCCAAATACTGCTATGGACTGCATATGTAGATACAATTAGCCGCAGAGAGACCTACCAGGTAGAAGCATAGATCAGCGCCCGGGGCCAATTGGGGACTCTGGAGCATAGGTAACTCTGCGGAGGCAGGCTCCTGCTTCTTCCTTATTATGCAGGCCCCCCTGACTGCTATAAAATAACTTCACTCACTAATAGCAAACTAAACCAATAGGGTTTATACAAATTTTCAAAAAGTTGTCCACTCTAGGGTTACTACCCCAACAGACACTAACTTGATTGTTTTGTTTTTTCTGTCTTGTTTGCCTTGAAGTTTAAGCAGCGTTGTTTTTTTTTTTTGTTGTTGTTTTTTTTTCTCTCTGACAGGGAAAACTGTATTTAAGCAAACACTGTGTACTCATTCTGCCCTTGGTGTCGGACAGTTGTCTACCAAAGGAAAATCTTGGTTACTTTTTTTCTTAATCTTTAAACTCATTCCTTCTCCCTCATATACTATATAGCACTTTTTCTCGTACTAAATCCCCCTAACCTCCCCTCTCCCACCCCCCCTTTTTTTTTTAACTCTTCTCTCCTCAGAATGGAACTAAAGAAAAGCAGATTTCAATCTCACAACCTCACATTTACCTCAATAAACGCGAAGGGATTGAACAACCCAGGTAAGAGGTCGATTGCCTTAAAAGAATTTAAACGTTTAAACAGCCAAATAATCTTTATACAAGAGACGCATTTTCGCAAGGGAAAGGAACCGAAATGGTTCGGCAACACATACATTATTGCCCATTTTTAGTCAGGTTCTGAAAAGAAGGGAGGGGTGGGAATACTGTTTCACAAAACAGTACCAATTAAGAAAGTACACGTCGAGAAAGACCCAGAAGGACGATATTTGCTAGTACAAGGTACACTGTACAGTCACCCAATCACATTAGTCTGCGTATATGCTCCAAATACAGCTCAACATCAGTATGTAAAAAGAGTAATTAAGGCATTACTGGACCACTCTAAAGGTCCGATATTTATGCCCGGGGATCTAAACCTCCCTCTAGACCCACATCTTGACACCTCTAATGGGGTAACTAATGTTCCTTGCAGGACTATAAAAAGAACGAGAGCATCCCTCACTGATATTCAACTTCACGACGTGTGGAGAACATTGCACCCGACAGATCGTGACTACACATACTTCTCACCCCCGCACGACAAGTATTCATGCATAGACTACTTCTTCACAAACTCTATAGGACTAGACATGACAGTTGACTGTGGGATAGGATCCATTACATGGTCCGATCATGCATCTGTGATATGCACGGTGGCTTGGCCTGACATCCCTCCAACAATGTACATCTGGAGACTAGATGATTCATTGTTGGAATCACCCCTTATAGCTGAAGCCATTAGTAAATCTCTTACAGAATATTTTTCGATCAATGACCCTTCGAGTACTTCTCTAGCGAACACATGGGAAGCACATAAGTGTGTTATACGTGGAATTTTCCTCAAACATAAAGCCAGGCAGGTTAGATCATATAGAGAGAAACATGTACAATTACTAAAGACAATCTCTGACCTCGAAGCTAAACATAAACGAAACCCGGCTGACGGAACAATTAAAGTTAACATCACTACGGCTAGGGAGGACCTTAAAAACCATTTACTGACAGCCCACCAAAGACGTCTGTTTTGTACCAAACAACAATATTATGAGGGGGGCAATAAGCCTGGCAAATTATTGGTAAGATCGATCCGTAGGTCGCAACTCAAAACATACATACACCACCTAAAGTCAAGGGATGGTTCCAAAATCAAAAGCTGTGGACAAATAGCGGAGGCTTTTCACACATACTATAGTAATCTTTACAATTTATCCAACGCAACAGACACGGCGCAAGCCACAGACTCACTATCTAACAAAGAAGACCAAATTGACGCGTATTTGTCGGATTTAGAGTTACCCCGACTAGATGACACAGACGTAGATACGCTAGACGCTCATATTACCCTGGAGGAACTGAGTGATGCAATTAAAGATCTCCCTAAGGGAAAATGCCCAGACCTTGACGGGCTTACACACAGATATTTCAGGACATTTCTTCCCCTACTAGCCCCGCACATGCTCCAATTATTCAATAACTTAAGAGACAGTCCTAGGATGTTGGATTCTATGTTAGAGGCACACATATCAATTATTCCCAAGCCGGGCAAGGAACCCACTGCTCCAGAAATTTTTTGACCCATATCCTTATTAAATACAGACATCAAACTCCTAGCTAGAATTTTATCAAAGCGTCTAAATACATTTCTCCCAAATTTTATTTCCCCCGAGCAGGTGGGTTTCTTCCTAGGCAGAGAGGCATGAGACAACACCACTAAGGTCTTGCAATTGATCAACTATGCAAGAGTTGAAGGAGTGCCAATGGCCCTCTTCTCGACCGACACGGAGAAGGCCTTCGACCGTGTCCGCTGGACTTTTTTGCGTCGGGTGATGAAATCAATGAACTTTGGAGAGAGTTTCCTGAACATGGTGTTTGCATTGTAGTCAAACCCGGGAGCCTGTGTTAGGGTGAACGGCACACTTTCAAAACCATTCAGAATAACAAACGGAACCAGACAGTGGTGCCCCCTGTCTCCGTTATTGTTTGCCTTGACTATAGAGGCCCTAGCACAAAAAATTAGACGTAACAGCAAGATCACAGGGATTACATTAGGTGACACTGAACATAAACAAGCACTCTACGCAGACTCCTGCATACTCTGACAAATATAAACACGTCAGTACCCTAGCTTCTTAAGGAAATAGATCTATACAGAACAGTCTCAAACTTTCATTTAAACCTGGGGAAATCTGAACTACTGAACATTAATGCCCCTCAGGAACACATAGATATGCTCCGAGACAAATACCTGGTCCCAGTTACAGCATCAAAACTCAGATATTTGGGCATTTATATACCACAAAAACATCAAGACATATTTAAAGACAACTATTTAAGGCTAAAACAGGAAATCATTAGTGACCTTTCGTCATGGAAAAATAAACCACTATCGTGGCTCGGCAAAATAGGGGGTCATTAAGATGAATATATTACCAAAAATCCTGTACATTATGCAGACTGTCCCGATCTCCCTGCCGGGGGACTATCTCCCCCAGCTGCAGAGAGCATTAGAACAATTTGTATGGACAGGCACTAAACCCAGAATACCGCGGAAGACCATGTACCTACCTAGAGATAGGGGAGGGTTGGGCTTTCCGGATTTGAAAACATACAAACTGGCTATACCCCAACAACACATAGTGGAATGGTCACAAAACATGACTCACAAATTATGGGTTAGAGTGGATAATTCTGGGATTCAACAACGTGGGCACATTGGCTTGGATACCCATGGTGCAACGACCCAAGGTTCTAAATAAGTATCTAATTATAAAAGATGTATTAACTGAATGGGACAGAGTGGCTTCTTCCTCTGTCCAAATTACATATGGACTTTCACCTTTGTTACCAATATTGGAAAACCCTGCACTTCCTTACTATAAATTAGGAACCAGACTACACACACCATACACAATCAGAGAGGGATGTCTTTATAGCACTATAGAAAATGAGGGATTTAAATCACAAAGTCAAATGCTAGAATTGAATGACTCTATTTTATCTTCGTGGTTGAGATATAACCAATTACTGCACTACATCACACACCTCAAACGTAGAGAACAATTAGCCAGAGACGCCACTCCATTTGAACGACTATGTATTGCGAGTAAACCACAAAGGCAACTGATATCCCTTATCTATAAACTCTTATCGGACAACCCTGACACCCCACTTCCCACATATATAGTGACCTGGCACAAAGAACTTAGCAGAGAATATGACCAAGAGGAGTGGCTTAGAGCATTCTCACTGGTTAGGCAATCCTCTGTATCAGCCACTGTGCAACAGATTCAGATAAAATTACAATGCAGATGGTACCACACACCGGCCAGGCTACATCGCCTTTTCCCTACTGCTAGCCCTATGTGCTGGAGAGGTTGTGGAGAACTTGGTACGCTCGCACATATATGGTGGTCGTGCCCGAAATTGGGGAATTTCTGGGAGGTAGTAATTGGAAAGATCTCAGGGATCCTACAAATAGAGATTCCTGAGACCCCGGAAACCATACTTTTCTTAAACCTCCCAAAACTCAAAAGCGCACGCGATCGACCTTTTTTATTTCTAATGCTCATAGGAGCAAAACGACTGATCCCCAAAAAATGGAAATCACCAGATATTCCTTCACTAGGCGATTGGCAATCCTTAGTAACTGACCTCCTTGCCCTAGAAAGACTACACTTCCTTAAAACAGGCCAAATAACAATCTACGAGATGATAGTGGAGCAATGGAGAGGCTCATTAACCTAAATTAACCCACTTTCCATAGACCGCAATCCCCAGAGGCGTAATTTCTGTTATAAGGTTGTTGTTGTTTTTTTTCTCCCTCTCCCTACCCCCCCTTTTTCATCAGCCCTTCCCTCTCCCACTTTATCTTTTTTTCATCACCTTTCTTTATTCTTTCTTAACCTTCTCTACTTTTTAAAGAACCAGGATCATGTTTAATGATATTGATAGTTTGTTTATTTGAAAACAATAGATAACAGGGGGGCGGAGCCAACTGGCAATCAAGATGGTCGCATGATATGAGAGCTCTGCACTACAAATAATCAAAAATGCCTTTTAGAGTCTAATAGCCACAAAAAATATATTTATTTAGTGGAGTGGTTGCTACTTAGCAGGGACTTGTGCACATTGGGTAGCTGATTTGGAGTCAGAAGACTTGGGATGAACTAAGTACCTACATTGGAGCAGGCTGCACCGCACGGTAATTTAACGCCACTGATAACTATACACTCAGCGTGGTTAACAACGATGGCCTGTATAACTCTCTGACAGCTGCAACATATAACACAGATTGAGTTAGCAGGAAGAGAAGAAAACCATTATACAACGATCGCACTGAAATTCAGCTGTTGAAGACATACCCCACTTGCAGGTAGCCATCATGCTACTAGCCGCGTTAAAGGAGGAAATCACACAGATCCTGCAGATGCACTTTGTGAGGTTGGAGCACACGATGCTGGAAGCTTTTGGGACTGTTCTTGTAGATGGAGTGACAAGTTTGCCCCAGATAACTACATCTGCAGCAGAGGTAATCCCGGCGCCATTAGAGACAGATGACACTAACCACGTGGCTGCTCTCCATGGTGGCGACGAACCCCATGACCACCAGGACATGGTATTAGCCGTGACAGAAGATTCACAGTATGCTGATGGGACAGCTGATGGGGTACATCATGGTCTGCAATCAGGCTCGGTCCTGTCACGGGTCGCATTTACAGTGGTAAGACCCATTAAACTACCATTAGCATCTGTTGTCTTTTTGATGCTTAAATACCCACCTAAGGCCCTGCTTTACAAGTCCTTGGTTGGCAAGAGGTCGCTTGTGGGTCCTGGCAACCCATCAGAATGCTCATTAGAGTGGACACTCCAGCCGGGCACGGAAGTCATGGTCCCTAGAGGCATTGGTTAAAGGGTTAGTCCTGAATTTTGCCAAGCTCACTGCACTAATTGAGGACTTCTGAGTGACTTTGGCTACGAAGCCAGCATGTTTGATCATTTCTAGACTGCCCAACATAAGTGGGTTTGAACTCGATGTCTCCTTCAAGCTTATTTTGTTTGTTATCTATTAGTGTTTTACAGTTTTGCTCTCCAGTTTGTTTATTACACACAAAAAACACTTGTAACGACTATTACACTGTTTAATTGTTTTTTTAGGTATATTATCTATATATGCTTTATGTGTTAGATTCATAATACAATAAACTGCTAGAAGATGTAATGGCCATTCATAACCACTAGAGGGGAGTCACAGTTCAGTTATAAATTGAACTACACGGCAGACCTGTGCGATTTTGCAGCCTAAATGACTGATTCTTATCTTCCTCAAGACTCCCTATCTTGGGAATTGGGAATTGAGACTTGCTCCCCATAAATATATTAATGAGCACAGATTCTGGACATCGTTGGGAACATCAGCAATACTCCTCAGACATCTGCAATCTGTATCTGGTATTTATTTTTGATGGTTTCCCTCCTTTCTGATATCTACACTTTACATGGAAGTTGTTCATTCCCCTATCTATAATGCCTTAATTATAGAGCTATATAGGAGTTTAAGATGAGGCTTGCTACATTTGTTGTTTTGTCCTCATTATACCACTGAAGTAATTACGTTTTCCTATCTGTACTCCCTAAATAGCTGGATCTTATCTATGATATAAATGACCTGTTTATTTAGTATGATTATAGAAAGTGGCAAGTGATGTTTCCTAGATTTGCATTACTCTCCATAAATCATAAAATAAGGGGAACACTTCACTACATAGAACTGATCACCACCATAGTGTAGTGTGGGATTCAAGCAAATATTGTGAAATGGATATACTGAAGTGTACTGTGAATTAGAATTAGAATATTAGAATTTACTCTGCTTACATAGTTAAATCGATGGTGGCAAAATGGCTATCTGCTTAAATGGTTATTTTTAGTAGTTGTTCTAACCTTATTTGCAGGACTCAACATCCATTACCTCACATTGTTCTTAATATCTTAAGATCGCTACAATGCTCCTATTATATGCTCTAGTATTGAGGATATGTTACAGCATGAGTACTTGTTTACATATGTCTATATATTTAACCTTTCATGATAGGTAAAGCATTATGCTTGTTCCTTGTTTGTCTTTTAGCAACCTAACTCTTTACTGCCTTGCCTTAGAAATTTACTTTACTTTTCAACTTTACACTGAACACAGAACAGACAAGGTTTTGATGTTCACTCCATTTCATATTATGTGCCTAATACTGACAATTAAGTGAGAGCCATTATCACTGGGAGTTTCTATACTCTTACATTGCAGGGACACAGATGTAGAGTAAGAGGTCTGGAGATGCCTAGTTTACTACATAACTGTATTATTAAAGCTACTTTGTAATTGAGATGCTATCATAGTCTTTTTCCATATCCTAGTCAGTCCCTTCTGATTTAGAGTTCCATAAGCATATTTTTGTCATAAAACAAACTGCACTACCTGCTTAAAAGGCTAAAGCTACAATATACGGAATGAGAACAACTCGTAATCTGTTGCCGAGTCATGATTGGATCCTTGCTGGGTATAGGGCCCATGCCCAGGGGATAGGATCTAGGACAACTTAGGTATAGAAATATAGCCTTCCTTTTTTCTTTATGTCAACACTGAAATAATTGTAGTGTTAAAAATAGTTACAGCATTCTTCAACCCCTACTTAATAATTGCATGAGCGATTGTATTATATGTTTATAAATTTGTCATCTCATATGATTATTATTGCCCTGCATGTATATATTTTTTTTATATGGGGGTAAGCTATGTCCATGAGTAATCTAAATGAGAACTCCGATACCTCTCATCCCTCACCTAACAAATGCCCCGTTTCTAAGAAAAGTTTTACATTATCTCATAACTTCAAAATATCCATAAGGTTCCAATGAGCAGGCTGGTCCTGCACTACTTATACCAGACATTATCTCCTCTCCCACTGTATCTTAAATAAGTAAAGGAAATCTCACCAACTCCCTAGGTTTCGACAGCTAGGTTATATCCTACTGGATATAACATAGGCCTTACATGTAAATCGGCACTTTTTATCCCTGTATTTACTAGTTTTAACTGCTCACGAGATTCTCCATATAGTTAGGATGTTTAAACAAGCTTGTTTTGTGCCTCCGGGCAACAGTTCCCCCTGTTCTTATATGAAGGCATCGCATATAGTGGAGTAACACTTTATCTGTAACCCTCATATCCTTAGTCCTGCGTTGCCATTAGCCCGAAAACAAGGAACTTATAGCCTTACTAAGCCAGATAACCTACTGGTCTTAAATGTAACCCACTCCTTTCTAACTCCTCCTTGGGGTCTCATAGGTCCCTTTATTGTTATGTAGAGTAATATTGCTCCGTATGGCTATAGCCTGTTTATACCACTCATAGAACTTACTACATAGAAACTCTCACCTCCCTCCCCCCCCCCCCAAACTCTAAACTCTAATGTGTTTCCTTGTTTAGGAAAACTAAACACGCGGCTTCTCTTACCTATGCCGCAACCCTTACCATTCCTTTAATAGCAATTCTTACACTCTAATACAGTGCTGATCTTATCTTTCCCATTGGGATTAGTAAGATGGGTCAGCTACACTCAATCTTCACCTAGAATAGTAAGACGTTTTATTATACTCCCTCTAATGATAATCAAAATGTATTAGGGCCCATATGTGGCTCATTGTAGCATGAGAGGGACTTGCATCACCTAAAAAGAGGTTTCAGTTTTGCCTATTAATAATTGTAGTTACTGTTACTTTTACTGTTTTGCAGGAATACAGGCAAATGTATGATTATACGGAATATGTATGTACTTCGTTTCAAAGTTTTTATTACATGTATATCTAATTTTTGTACTGTGTAATAACCTCAATAAAAATTATTATAAAAAAAAAAACAAAAAAAAAACAATAGATAACATCTTTTGTAGGACCGTCATTATTGATTAGTACTGAACTTTGATACCATGTGTGTAATAATTGTCATGCCTGGCGTGCCTAACATATGTATTACTGTCTATTACTGGATAATAAAGCTTGTTTATAATAAAAAAAAAAAAATTTAGAACAAAATTATATCTTCTATTAATGCCATCCAAGTTTCCTTCCTGGTAAACTCAAGCTTTATATTATTTTTGGGAATGGCTAAGCATACATTATTTTTATTGTATGTGGTAATCAACAAGTATGAATTGCACCATTCATTATTTTCTCTATAAAGTTTGGTTAAAAATGCATTTTAATTTATTATATGGTGGCAAATAAAATTCTGCTGCTTGTAGTTCCTGTTTTCCTGTCCTAAAAAAAAATGTTTGCAGAATAAATATTTATCTCCACCATAAAGCAGTGGCAGAGGTCCTTATCATCTAATATGCATGAGAAGAATGTATATAACTGATGCTAATAAATTATGTTCAAGCATTTAATCTGGCAAATCTATTGGGGTACACCAGTTCAGAACTGGCTTGCCTCTTCCACTTACTCCTGCTTTCCTCTCTAACTGTGACACAGCTACTTCCTTGAGTATCACCTTCTGAATCAACTCCCATGAACAACTTGTTAAGTCAGATCCATTTCTTTTTTAAGTGTTTTAATATCATACAGTGTTAGAATTAATTCCTCCAGAACTCTGTGATTCATGTGTTTTTATGATAAATTTGTTTCCTTATTTAATGTCTTTTATTATATTTTGTCTCTGTTAGTAAATGTCCCAAAGGGATAAACTAAGAAACTGATAAAGAGAAGGAATTATCTTCCAGATGGATAAGATCACTATAAACTACTAATAGAGAAATAAATCATATTTTTAACATAACTCAAACAAAAGTATCTCTTGTGACATATTAAAATAAATTATAACAAGCTAAATGAGCTAAATGAGGAAACATTTTTAACTGCTAGCGTACTAAAGCTAAAATTTAAAAAATATAATATAATGAAACCTGTGCTTTAAATCAGTTTTTCTGACATATTATTTATTTATTATTTTAAGGAATTCACCATGCTCTCACCCAGTAATAAATAATGAATATTCTGGTTCTCTCACAGGAATTCTAAAGCTAGTTTTATTATAGTGATGGTTATTGAAGAAATGTTCAGGTCCAACTTTATAGTTATAAGAAAAATAAAGACATTTACATCTAATTAAAGTTTGTCTTCTTTCTTTTAAACTCATATTGATTTTAATTTAGTTGATGACAAAAAATACAACCCAGCAAAATCGATCCCTACAAAATCATTTTTCTACTTAATTCTAAAAATAGTAAATGGTGGTTTATATTTTCTATAATTAAACAAATCCTGAGAAAGACTGTTCATATAAATAGTTCTTAAGTATATTCAAACAACTTATTTGTCCCGTCATCTTCCTAAGCACCCATAGAGCACTACTACTGAGCATAATAGTCAAAGAGATACTCTAATTGGCGGTATCACCCACAGCTTACTATCTAAAATAATAATGCCAATGGAGAAGTAGGTAGGGTTACATTTTATTTAAAAAATGCATTTTTAGAACAAAATTATATCTTCTATTAATGCCATCCAAGTTTCCTTCCTGGTAAACTCAAGCTTTATATTATTTTTGGGAATGGCTAAGCATACATTATTTTTATTGTATGTGGTAATCGCCAAGTATTAATTGCACCATTCATTATTTTCTCTATAAAGTTTGGTTAAAAATGCGTTTTAATTTATTATATGGTGGCAAATAAAATTCTGCTGCTTGTAGTTCCCGTTTTCCTGTCCTAAAAAAAAATGTTTGCAGAATAAATATTTATCTCCACCATAAAGCAGTGGCAGAGGTCCTTATCATCTAATATGCATGAGAAGAATGTATATAACTGATGCTAATATATTATGTTCAAGCTTGTTTTAAAATATTTTGCAATGTTATTCATAAATGGTAGAAATATATTAAAAAATACTTTCAAGTCAATTCAATGTAACATGATTCCTACATTATAATTTTATATTTCTGATGGTATTATTTGTGATTTGACTCAATATTATCTATGCTTTTAGAAAATATTCAAGATAAAAGATTAGTTTAAAAATGATGTGTATATATATATATATATACTTACTTTGTTTACAAATATATCTATGTGTACATTTTATATATATATATATATATATATATATATATATATATATATATATATATATATATATATATATATATATATACTGTATGTATCCAAACAAGAAATGCACTCACAGGAACATTTGGGTCTCAGAAAAACAACATTTATTTAACGTTTCAGAGAAATTTGCATCCCCTTCATCAGAACAACATTACTAGTGAAAACATAGCATATAAAGCTTAAACATAAGTGATATACACACACCCTCCTGTAACTTCCGGTTTGGGATATTTTAGGTAAATTGAAACAAACTTCAAATATATATTTTTAACTTCAATACAAATCCATTTTACAATATGTCAAAAGTGACCTTGATAATGTGTATGTAACACATGTAGTGATGAATTCAAGTAATATTCTGATTGATACATCTATCTTCCTGTGTAGGTAGTCATGGTTACAGACATAAACAACTATCAGAAAATATGTTACTATACTAGGGGATGGCCATCTCTCCTGCTGTTAATTTACCCACTTGGTATCTAAATCTAACATAATTAGTCAAACCCACATTAAAAAAAAAATAATACTAAACAAAATTACTTAGTTGGGTTATGTGAAATGTTATTTTAGCAATCGCCACCTTACATATAATCACCAATAATTTTAAATTACCTTGTGGGATTCCAAGTCTATTGTGTTCAAAGCCACCTCCCCATGCTAACATGTATTTATTACTGTTTCTACATACCGAAGTTAAACTAAAGAATTAAAATTGGTAAATTAAAAACCACCTAAATGTATCACCTATAGGCATACATCTATAATCTCAAAATTGCTCCAATATTGCTGCCTATTTTACATCAGACTAACATAGGGATTACTCCCTATTAGTTGTTTTTCTTAACACATACATACAACAATGTCCCATACTGGTATCATAATGGATATTCATATTATCAAATATTTGGAGATCACAGCCCTTGAATGTTACACTTTTATCCTTCGACTCCTCTAATTAGCAGAGTGTCCGTTCCTCGCTCTTTTCTCCTTTAGATCATCCTTCATTTGGCTCATTTATTTCATCTTCTATACCTCAGTGATTTACACTCATGTATAGAATGAGTGACTATGGGTAGATATATTCCAAACCTATCTCATGTGTTATGGTATTAGTCACGGTATTACCCAGTGACACAAAAACAATTGGAATCATACCAAATATATACCACTTCGCCCCACACAGCTTTTGCTATCCCCCATGCACTCCAGGTATGTTACACTCCATGTGTCACCCCTTATAACCGGTATAAGTTCTAATCTATAGTTTCCCATAATTTGTGTACATCTATGTATATAAATATTCACATATATCAAATAAGAAAGTGACCTCATCTTATCCTTCTACCTGATTAGAGGCGATGTTACTCTTCCATCACACTCCATCTACAGATTCAGGTAACCTATGTGTGGTCTCACAACCCCACTACAGGCCCTTAATCTATCCGGAAGGTACAACCAAGGATTTTATACAGTTGTATGCACCCTTGGTATGTGACACAATAGGAACTAGATTAGAAGCTTAAAATCTGGAGCCGAGTTCAGGCCCCCTGGATATATGGTGTCCAATCGGTACATCCATCGGGCTTCACAGATGAGAAGAGCCTTATTCCTATCATCACCTCGATCCAACCTTTGTATATGGTCAATTATGATGTATCTGATGGACGACATGGAATGTCCCATCTGTGCACAGTGATGTGCAACTGGTTGGTCAGACTTCTTGTTTTTCAAGACCTGGCATAAAGCCAGCATATGGTTGGCCATCCATTCACATAGGGTTCCTTGTGTTTTGCCGATGTAGACTCTCGCACAAGGGCAAAAGAGCATATACACAACATGTGCTGTAGTGCAGGATAAAGAATGTTGGATCGTTTATAATTTATTAGTATGTGGATGGTGGAACACTTTGGTAACAATTAGGCCATTACACATAGTGCATCCCAAACATCTGTAGCACCCTTTTATGTTTTCCTCAGGCTTAGTGAGGTAGCTGTTCTTTGGGTCTGTCTTGACCAGAAGGTCCCTTAGGTTAGTACCTCGTCTGTACCCCACCACCGGGTTAAGGTTCTGGGTAAACCCCAGTTTAGGGTTCGATGTCATAAGAGGCCAATGCTGTTTCAGGATTTTGCCAGTAGCGGTTGTATTTTGTGAGAAAGTTATAACAAACATCAATCGATCATCTCCCATCTCAGTATGGTCATTGTGTTTGTTGATCAAGTCCTCCTGTGTGAGGTCCTGTACTTCTTGTATGGTTGTGTTTAAGATCTGTGCTTTGTAACCTTTGTGGAGGATTTTTTCTTGCATCCCTATGAGCTGGGAGACCCCTGTTTCTTTATCAACATTATTACAGATTGTTCATATCATCTAAGATTTAACAATATATGTCAAAAATATTCAAAATATACATTGAAGACCTCTTCATTATTTGAGGAGGAACGGAGGATGACCTACAACAATGGTTTACAACTTTGAACGCAGAAAATAATAATCTTAAATTCAAAATGAGTCAATTGATTTCCTGGACTTAAGGCTGTTCAAATATGATGATGTGATATGTACTACACTATTCATTAAACCAATGGACAGAAATTTCCTATTGGTGGGTAGCAGTTGCCATCCGCAAAGTTTCAAAAGAGCATTGCCAATCTCTCAGTTTAAATGGGTGGTGAGGAATAATTCAACTGAGCTACTGAAGCGTGAACAACTGGGTGAGATGTATGCAAAATTTGAGGATAGAGGTTAAAAGAAGAAACAGTTAAAAACAGCTATGGAGAACTACCTTGCCCTCTCACAGGAACAAGCACTGATTAAAAAAGAGGATAATAAACAAGAAACCAGAATGTTTTCTACTACCTTCACACAGAATATTTGGACACTATCAAGTTGGATACATCATTACCCTTTGGATCCTATGAAGCACCTAAGATTGGGTATAGGAGGGGACGTTCCCTAAAAGACTTGTTACTATGTCTGGATTACAGACCAAGTTACATCCAGAAGACCTGGCTGGGGACCAGCAGAAATGTTTGCTATAGATGTAGTGGCTGCACCACATGTGGGGGACTTACCCAGAGTAAATATTTCAATCATGAGATACGTGCTAGAGTTACCCATTCAACTAATTATATTGTATATATGTTGCATTGTCCCTATGGGAAGTTTTACATTGGTAAAACGCAAGATGACCTAATAACAAGGATGGCTAACCACCAGTCGGCTATCCGGGCTCCTATTAATTCTGGCAGTTCGGTGCAACCGGTGGCTAGGCATTTCGTACAACACAGACATACAGTGTCTGACCTGTGCTACATCATCATTGATCCCATACCACCTCTGTTTAGAGGTGGTGACAGAGACAAACTACTGCTACAAAGAGAGAGCAAATGGATTTACATCCTTGAGACTCTGGTTCCTAAGGGGCTCAGTACTAATTTAGATCTACAATGCTATCTTTAATGTTATCTTTAATAATTTTTTTTTTTTAAATTTGCTACAGAATGTATTTATATTGTCTAAATGTGATATACTATTGTTACGTTTATGTGTTAGTCTGGACATTATCTACAAAGTCATTGCCACAAATGATTGATAATATGTCCAACTTAGACAGTACTAAGATATAGGCATGTTTCTCTATGATGTAAACAGTTAATATGTACTAGGAGGTTGTGCTGATCAGTATTGTACCCCTTGCCTTGTTTCATCTGAACCTGTGATTGGCCCCTAGCAGGGTGTGTCAATCAGCCCGATCGTATAGTCCTCAGAGCAGGTGAATAAGTTATGGAGCATATCGTCATAACTGCTGTTTCCGGCGAGCCTGAAGGATAATTTGGCCCCTAAGTCTTAATGTCAGATGACAGGGTAATACCCAAAAAGTTCACTTGAATAAAAGGTGATTTGATTTATAAGTTCGGCGAGTGTGTCTCCTTGTGGTTAACATATATATATATATATATATATATATATATATATATATATATATATATATATATATATATATATATATATATATATATATATGTGTGTGTGTATATATATATATATATATATATATATATATATATATATATATATATATATATATATATATATATATATATATATATATATATATATATATATACACATACATACATACATACATACCTATGGGAGTTAGGTTGTAAAGGCTCTGGTAATATAGTCTGAATGTTTCTGCAATATCATGGTTTGCTACGTTTGTGGTTCCTCTGCTATAGTTTATCTCAGGCATATGCATACCCACTGTTATCGTCTTTAAAGGGACATAATACTTATATGTTAAATCACTTGAAAGTGATGCAGCATAACTGTAAAAAGCTGACCTGAAAATATCACCAGAACATCTTTATGTAAAAAAGAAAGATATTTTACCTTTACAATTTCCTCAGCTCACCAGAGTAAGTGCTGTGTAAAAAGTTATACTTCAGCTGCTGTCCAGCTGCATGTAAAATAAAAAGAAAGAAATGAACAACAACAAATAACCATCAGCATTGCTGAGGTCATGATCTGTGATCTCATGAGATTTCATAGTAAACTTCCTTAAACTGAATAGGGAAATAACATGAGTGTGCATGAAACATGCTACCTTGCAAGTCCCGGTTCAGGCATACTGATTTGCTGCTTATAGTACTTTACAATGGGGTGTGAATACTTAGGACATTTTGAGGTAAATAGCTTTCTTTTTTACTTAGAAATGTCCAGGTGATATTTTCTAGTCAGCTATTCTGCGTCACTTTCAAGTGCTTCAACATTTGGGTATCATGTCCCTTTAAGGCCCTTGTGAGTAGAGAGCCTGACTTGTGTACTATTTTGAAAATAAAATTCTTAACTGCAAGGCTTATTTCTGGGCTCCTTACGGTAATTTAGCTAAAATGGATTTAAATTGTTTGCTATCTGGATTATTCATATGGCTGTACTCCCCAGTCTGTAGGTTACTCTAATGTGTTGTGTAGTTGGTGGAGTTTTGTATAAAAGGCACCTTCTGTTTACAGAATTCACCACAACCATGAATTTTTGAAATTCCCATAAAATGGTAGAGGAAAATGTTTCAGGAGTATTTAGATTAAAATAATATTGAAGCATCTGAGTTATTTGTTGATGTATTAGAGCAGGGGTATCAAGTTCATTGTATCCGGGGCCACTGTCCAAGTGTTCTTCTCCCACAGGGGCCACTTGAACAGAGTGTGTGCTCTGCAAATGAATATAATAGAAGCTGCAAGTGACATATACACAAGTAGTAGTGCATGATGGGAGTTGTAGTCTACAATAGACATACACAGTGTATATTTATCTTGAGTGTCAAGTGCAGTGATCATTCTGCAACTGAATATAAAGTCACATTTATCCAAGCAATGCATAATGGGAGTCTACCCTGGACAATGCTTGTCTTTATATTTATCTTGTAAGCGCCTATATAGAACATCAACTTGTTACACCTCTTAGAACCCTAAAAAATTGATGGGGCCAAATTAATAACTTATCTTGTAAACAATGGAGGGCCAGATCAAACTATCTTGAGGGACGCATATGGCCCCAGGGTCTGTACTTTGAGACCACTGTATTATGAGGGTTGCACTACATATTTATTTTATTTTTTTACAAAATACTTTGGAAACAGATATGTAATAATTGAAAAATACATATAAATATTCAAAGAAAATGTCTAAATTTCTTATACAAGAGTTCATATTTTATAATTTTCTTATATTATATATATAACATCTTATTGTCTTACTGGAGATACTCCAAACCAAATGAAAAAAATGTTTTTTTTTTTATTCAGATAGTTACCTTAAGGGATTTATTATTTATTTATTTTTTATGAGTTATTTTTTTTATATTGTAATTCTCTCCCAAATTTCTCTTAAATGTAAATAGAATTCAGGATTACCATTTCTCATATATTAATATTCTTCGTTCAGAAGATTTTCAATAATAGCCAGTAATCATAGGAAGGAGAAATATTTGTCATCCATTTCAATAAAATTATATTTTTATTACTATTAAACAGTATTTGTACTAAATCTAAACTTTGTTTATTGAATTCCTGAGGAAAATTATTCAAAAGATTGCTATCTACATGTCTATCTATTACAGAAAAAATTCTAGACCAGAACTCTTTAATTATTAGACATGACCAAAATATAAGTTCAAGGTCTCCCTTATTGCTATATGCTCTCCAGCAATATCCAAGGGAGTGAGGGTAGATTTTCTAGATTCTTGTTGCGGTCAAATACCATCTAGTTAAATATTTTAAATTCTGCTCTAAATATTTTGCTGATATAGAAGATTTAGGGCTCCATGTACTAAGCAGTCAGCGAGCTACCCGCAAAAAAATCTTGCGTCAAAACTCACAAACTTATATGTACAAAGTCGTCAACTATGTTCAAACCCGCATATTTAAAATTGCGAGCATACTTATCTGCCAAACCTTGCTACCTCTCCAATTTTAACTGTAATTAGACACATTTGACCACCAACTCGCCATAAACTAATGTACTAAAAAATCTATTTGTCCGCTCGCTACAATTTCCGCTCCCAACTCGTTATTTTTGCCTCGCCACCTTTTAGGTGGCGGGCAAGGTACAAAAGCATAGGAAAGTCAATGTAGACGCCAGTCTAGACATATATAAAAGGCAATAATATCAGCATTGTACTTACATTCTTGATTTTAGAAGCTATGGAGACACTTCTGTATTTGTTTATTCTCCGTGTGATGCAAATCCAGTCTAGAAGACAGAATACTGGAAATGTCGCTAATCGATTGGTTAGAAGAAGGAGAGTTCGTGTCCCCCATGTATTCCTTCCATGGGTTGGTTTGCACGGCCTTTCTGACCGAGAGATCATACAAAGATTCCGGCTTGATCGTGAATCCATATTACACCTGTATCGAGAGATTGAAGATTATTTGGAGCCGATGATGGCTCATTCACGAGCTATTCCGGGACAATTGAAACTATTAGCTGCATTGCATTTTATGGCAACAGGATCCTTTAAGGCAGTTTCTAGCGTCATTATTGGAATAAGTCAATCTGCTTTTTCACGCCACTTATCAAATGTCATAGGGGCTATGATGATTATTTTTCCTCGATATGTTTGTTTGCCATCTACCCCAGAAGAATGACAATCTATAAAGTCAAATTTCTATAGGATGACTGGGATGCCCAATGTCCTAGGGGGCATAGACTGTACCCATGTTGCTGTAAGACCACTTCAAGCTTGTGAGGAGATCTATAGGAATAGAAAGCATTTCCATTCCTTGAATGTTCAGATGGTCTGTGACCCCAACATGAGGATAATCAGTGTCCGTTCAAACTACCCAGGCTCATGTCATGATTCTTACATCTTAAGGCAGACTGGCTCATACTGGAAGTTCGAGTATGGAGATATGACTGAAGGATGGCTTCTAGGTAAGCATAACTGGCGTCTAATTTGTCGTTTTTAATTTCCATGTACATAAATTGTGCCATATTTGTCAACTGTAATTAAAGTGTAAAGTGTTGTATATTTTTAATTTGTATTGTATTAGTTCTCAATTTTTATGATTATTTTTATATTAATATTTATATTTCTTTAATATCCTATTAGGAGATGGAGGGTACTCATGTACAGAATGGCTGTTGACTCCCTAAAACAACCCACAGACCAGAAATCAAGTACGTTTCAATGAAGCACATCAATCTACCAGGGGGATAATTGAGAGGACTTTCTGGTTTTTTGAAAAAGCGGTTTCGATGTCTTGATCGTTCTGGCTGCGCTATGCAGTATGCACCTGAGAAAGTCGCAAGAATTATATTGGTTTGCTGCATACAGCACAATATAGCAATTAAAATAGGCTGCCCATTAGAGGAAGAAAATACCATAGATGCTGACAATTTTGCCGAAGAAATATGTATAGAACAACCTAATAGGCGTGGTATGGCAACAAGGGACATGGTTTCAGAACAATATTTTGATGATTAAATTTTATGTCTTAAGTTGATAAATAAATAAATAATTTCCTTTATTAAATTGTCTTTGACTCTTTTTTTTAAAAAAATATAATATGATGTAAAAGAATTTCTAAAGGAAAAAAAATGATCATGTTTCTCATAAAAAGACAATATAAGTTAAAAAATATTTGTATTACAATTAAAAGAAAATAAATACAAATTTTATAATTAATAATAAACATATAATTATGTCAAGTTGTTGCTATTTGATTATCAATGGTTTAAAATATTAATTATAAATCAAGTTTATGATCAAAGTCATTCCAAACAATAGTTGTGGATAATATATTGTCTTTGTGACATCACCCTACTGTCTATAGCTTTTCTAACTCTTTTACATAATGTGATTTGTTTAATGTAATCCCTCAATAGCTGATGGTAATTCATTGTATTGTCTCATTGAATTGTAGACTTACCAAATGACAGGCTATTCCAAAGTATAATTTTATGCTTTCAGATAGGAGTTGTTATTTTAAACAACTTTTCTAAAGACTTTAACAAGGTAATTTGCTTTGTTTTATTTTAATCTAAAGTTTTAACAGCTCCTAGGTTGGGCCATATTCAAATTCAAAAATCCTTCAGGGCTTACTCTTATCACTTATTATGTTTATTAACTTCGCTTTCCCTTCAATAGTTGTTTAAGTTATTGTGGCTCATATAGATTAAACATTGTCATTGTACATATATATTTTTGTAACATTAATCCAATTAGAATTTTGTAGGAAGCAAATAGTGACAATAGTTGGGCTAAAAATTGAAAATAAAGAAAGCCCAAAAAAATAATCAACAAATAATGCAAACTAAATTGTTTTATTACAAACTGACAAACAATAGTAAAAAATTATATATTATAGTTTTAAAAAACTAATGTTAACAAAAATAAATTCAAAAATATAGATACACATATGTAACACTGAAATTGTTTCTAAACAAAATATAATTTTTAATAGCTATAAACATAGAAGCAATTTATCTTAAATTTGTCATTTACTCCTATTAACAATACTTGTTAGTTCTATTATTAATCTTTCATTCCATTTTTTCATGACAATAGGAGTAAATTAAAAAAATTCACAAATGGCATGATGTGTACACAAATGTTTCATTTAAAAAATTGACTTTATTAAACCTTTCTACTTAAACGTAATACTATTTTATTATTGAACATTCTATTAATATTCTTTGTTTACAAACATTAACTAAATACATAAATCTACATATACATTATATTTAAAACATTTTTTTTTGCTGCATATAGAGATCAATGCGCTAATGATTGACTTAACGATTAATGACGTCATCGTCAAGCATGTCGCATCCTAAACCTTTTGGTGCAGGTGAATTAGTAATATTAGTTTATGCCATGGATAAATATTTTCCTAATCGTATTGGGGGTGTAAGGGCAGTGAGACAGGAATGCCGTGACAAAATTATATACGAGATGCTGAGAAGAATGCATCAGATTTCAAAAATTAAAAGAACAAGATGACAATGTCTTCGAAAATATAGTGACTTGAAGAGAAGAGAACCTAAGTACTATAAATCTATTAGAAGATTGATAAGGACATGTAAGTTTAATATTGATATATTCTTAATTTTGTTGTTGTAATAGAAACAATTGACGAATAATCTACAATCTTATTTTTATTTTGAATTTAGAAGTATGTGATATTGAGGATTATTAAAATCATTAGAGTATCAAATTGTATGGATGGTTATAGTTGGATGCTCTATCGTTATCCTTACATAATAAAATATCCTTACATAGTAAAATTGTGTTTAGTGTCCCTTTCATCTATGTTTATATTCAGCATAATAATAAAAAAATTGACTGTCAGAGAACACTAAACCGAAATTTATCTATTATGTATAAGTATCAACTAATGTAAGCATCCTGAACATTGTTAATAGATTATGTCAATTTTAGTTATTATGAAAAAAGGAACATGCTTAAATGGACACAAAACAATATTTTAAATTCCTGATTCAGAACCAAAAATCAATTTTAAGACACTTTCTAATATACTACTTTAAAAAAAAAATTGTTCTATAGCTATCTTGATTTAAAATACATGAATGTGATGCATAGGAACAGCCCATTTTTTGTTTGAGAACCTTTCTTGCTTATTGTTTGGGAAATGGAAGCCTCCAATAAGCAAGCACTATCCATGTGGCTGAGCAAAACATTGGCTGGCTCTTAAGATTTACATTCCAGGTCTTAAAAAAAAAATATATCAATTTAAACTATAGAAAATATTGATAATTTTTGAAAATTAGAAATTTTATTAGAATGACATGCTCTATCGGAATCAGGAAAGAAAACAATTTGTTTGAGTGGAATAGAGAGGTGTATATCCTGCGCAAAAAACAGAGAGGGAAGGGGAAAGGGGATATTCCTCTAGCTCTCCTCAGCGGGTACCCTAGTGGACCCAACAGATATGACAAAAAAAAGGGGGGTGGAGGGGAGCGCCAATTAAGGCTGAGGAGGGAACTGCAAAATCACTCTGATGAAAAATATACCAAAAATGTATGTACGACTATAGATAAAGGTATTAAAATTCCTGAAATTTATTACACAATGATGTTAAAATATATCACAATTAGTGATGTTGTGAACCTAAAATTTTCGGTTCGCGAGCGGCGGACTCTAACTTCCGGTATTGTTCGCGAACGCATGAACCGCCATTGAATTCAATAGGCGGGCGAACTTTAAAACCTACAAGGACTCTTTCTGGCCACAATAGTGATGATAAAGTTGTTTCAAGGATACTAACACCTGGACTGTCGCATGCTGGAGGGGGATCCCTGGCAAAACTCCCATGGAAAATTACATAGTTTATGCAGAGTCTGCTTTTAAGCCATAATGGGCCTAAATCAACTAACATTCCCAAAGTGGCTGTCTCAAAACATCCCGGACAGCAGATAGATTGATAGATAGGATAGATAGATATACATAGATTGATAGTTAGATAGAATCGATAGAAGAGAAATAGATAGATTTGTTAGATATATAATTACCCTAATAAAGTCTAATTATTAAACATGCGTTCTTGGACCCAACTAGCTTGTGTTAATTAGTACTTTTCTTAGCACTTTAATCCCTGTCCCCCCCCCCCCCCCCTATCGGGGGTGTTCTATATGGCCTGCCTGATTACCCTGAAAAAATATAATAATAAGACATGCGGTCTGGTACCTATTTTAACTAGGTTGTGTTTTAAGTACTACCATTCTTAGCACTTTAATCTCTGTAACTCCCCCTATTTGGTGAGGTCTATACGGCCTGGATGATTACCCATACAAAATATAATAATAAGACATCTTGGTCTGCGATGTCTGTGATGTCTGTATGTCAGCAAAACACACAGGCCGGATAGAAAATTATATTAGATTACACTAGCAAACAAATTTAAACTTTTTTTTTTATATTAAAATTAAGGTGAAGAATAGATATGAGTGCTGGGTGGCTGCCTGGCACAGACCAATTAACCAAAAGACTGAAAAAAAATGAGGTATATTAATGCTGAGTGAGCTTGACAGACACAGGCCTGATAGTAAATGTAATTAGATTAACACTGGTGGCTGCTGGCTGGCACAGAGCAATGAACCAGAGTATATGCTGTGTGACACTGCCCTGATAGAAAATGAAAAAAAATTACACTAGAAAAATAATTAAATTTTTTGGTTAGTTAAATTTAAACTAATGTTGTTAGGGAGATATCAGTGGTGGCAGTAGTGACAGCATATGCTGTGAGCCTTAAACACACAGCCTGAAAGCCAAGCAAATGCTAAGAAAAAAAAAAAGAAAAAAAAAAAAGGAAAAAAAAAAGGCACGAAATATAGCCCTAAAAAGGGCTTTTTGGGGTGCTGTGCTTGCAGCAGAGATGAGTGGAGTCCTTCTGGACTGTAAATACACTAGCCTAGATATGTTTTTACTATTAATGTCAGGAGCAAAAGCACAACACGTCCTCTCATTAAGAAAGCAAGGTCGTTATGAGTCTAAAATGGCGGATTCCGAGTAGCTGGGAGGGTCTGTGAGGGAGTGTCTGATGTTGATTGGCTCTAATGTGTCAGGCGGCTGTGACATAAAGGGTCAAAGTTTCCACAATGATGACACATAGGGGCGGATCGCCATGTGTTCGCCCACAAACGCGAACGCGAACAAGCTATGTTCGCTGTGAACCGTTCGCGGGAGAACAGTTCGGGACATCACTAATCATAATGAGGTCCTCACAAAACAAATAACAAAAAACGGTTCATGGATCCATGTTATAATAATCAAGAGAAAAAACATATACTTAAAAACGATTAGTGAAAGATAAAAGATTGGCCTGCTGTGCCGAGCCTTTTGTAGAAGAGTGTATATGTAAATTTGTTCAAAGTGCACAATGAGTACTCCTGAAGTTACTACCAATTATTGCTTGTCCAAACAAGTGATGAAAAATGTTGAAAAAAATGTTGAAAAAGATATAGTGTCCTATCCTTTGTCCAATAGATGTGAAGATTGTGATCACTTAAATAAAAATTGGAAAAAATTGGAAAAAATGAAAAACATGAAAAAAGGTTGTGAGATGATGCAAAAATTCCACAAAAAAATGAACTATTCCAAAAGTGTGAAAAAGCAAGCAAAAAACCACATACTTGAAAATCCTTAAAAGCACTTAAAAATACATAGTTGATTGCTGAGTGTCTATAAATCCAGTGTTTCCAAAATATTAAAGTGGTTGCAATGGAAAAGTGGCTAAGTGTTAATATAAAAATATAAAAATTAACCAAAAAATGTTAAAAACCTGTAAAACCTGTAAAAAAGAACAAACAATACTATAACTTATACAAACTGTTAAGTGCATATATCAGTATTTAGCTTACTCAAATCAGTTGACGCAATTCGGCCATATACTCCTGGCCTTTATCAAGACTGGTGTTATGAGCAAGCTTTACAGAATTTATGATAAATGTGGCTGATGTTTGGGCGCATTATGGGTATGGGCAAGAGTTTTGCTGACCATGTGTCATCAAAATGAGTAATTTACATCTATCTAATGTCATATCTATATTCCCTGGAACATTTAATAAATCTCCTTTACGAGATTACTTTTAATTAACCTTTAGTTAGCCCATAGTTAATATACTAACTTTATTTGCTTTATCGGTATATGCCTGCACTTCCGGTTTCGCTAGTGCTTTATTTAGTTACTTCCGGTTTTTCCTTTTCACATGCTCCTCCGATTAAAAGTGGTTAATTTCATTAAAATTCTTTACTTCTATATTAGAGGGAGGTGTTTGCTGAGTGGGGGACCCAATCTAGATATTACCTATATAGTTCCTATTCCTTATTCATACTTTTCTTTGATAAACACGCTAACTTTGTTTATTAGTCTGGCTTCTGGTTTCGCTATTTTCACTTCCTGTTCCCGTATGTACGGGTGCTTTCTTACCAAGGGGGTATTACTAGATGAATTGAAAAAGCCGCGAGGCGAAACATGTTAGGGACGTTAGGGACGCTAGGGTACTGGTGATGAGCCCTTGGAGCTCATGTATTTTTAGCTAGCCTTAGGAACCTCGATAGATTAAGATAATTTGAACCGTAATATACCTTAACAGTTGTGAGTGGTTAATGGGGGCAGAACGCTGACGCTCATACAAGCTGCTGGAGAATTTAACCGCTAGCAGTACTCACACCACTTCTAGTAAATTGTGACTACACAGGGCTCAATACCGCACTAATAATGTCTCATTTTGTTATGCTAAATTGAAATCTTATATATATATTTTTTACCAAGTATGTCTGCTGTGTTATAACATTACACATGTACCGTGCAGCTTATAAAATAGCGGTCATTCTTGTTACTACTCAGAGCAGTTGATAATTTGCCATTTACTTAAAGGCATATTTTGAACTGAGTCACTAGATCTGTCTGCTCTATATAAGAACAGGAACGCTATTCACCCAGTGTTTATCACCCTGTAATAAACACCCACAGCGATACTTTAAAACAAGAATCTCATTTTGACTCTAATATAACATTAACTAATAAGGTCCCAGTCCCAAATATTGGGTATTTCTACACCTAGAGGGATAAACATAATGGAACCTTAAGAAGGTTATATGTATTATATCGCTTTACCTGGAACAATTTTTTATATAAAATACAATAATATCGAAATACCGTACTACTAACGGTGATAACACCACAATAAGGGGTGATCTCCAATTTCACGGATACTCTATATAACAAAGTGCATACCCGCCGGACTTTGTATATCTAATATAAAAGACATTAATAAATATAAAGCATTAAGCCTTTATTTGTGTAGTGCAAGCTTGAACACAGCCTCATATACAGATGCGTATAGAAAATTAAGAGAAACTTAAAGGGATCCTATATAAAGTCCCTGACTTTACGCACAATGAATAAAAGTGTATAATTACTCAAGCCTCTTAATTATATATGCACAAGTGTACTGTAACGTATTAAGTTAATTCCACAGCAAATTCACAATATCAATTGTAGTGAACCTAAGTATACAACTATTCAATAAATTACCAGCAACAACATACTGATCAATCATATTTGAGTTGCCACTTCCGGTACATATTGAATACATAGAATTGTTACTAGCCCCCATACCATATATAAGTTATCTATTTACAGATAATTTTTTACCCACCACACCAACCAATATACGATTAACAAGTAATATCATCTTGGCTCCTAAGAGTGTTTTTAAGTGTGTGTTTTCCAATTTTAACTTAGCCTTAATAAAAGTTAATTTTTAATGTTATTTAGCTTACTCAGACAGTTTTGTCTTTGTTCTCTGCACATCCTTGCACGACTATCTCTGTTACCACAAGTTATTTAATTAAACAATCCCCAGAGTGCTACAAATGTAGTCTATCTCAGATAGGGTAATATATCCTATCTGTCAGTTTTTTGTTTAAATTCAGCTCCACTACATAGCACCGTTTTCCTTTACCATACTAATGTGCTGTATGCACATAAGTTAATTAAGAATAAAGGGGATAATTTTATTACATTGAAAGTAGTGCCATTGGACCCTATCCTCTTTTGTTTAAGTATTACTAGATGAGTTTGTTTACCTATCTAGCTTCCGGTTTCGATAATTTCTAGCACTTCCGGTTCCGGTGATTCTTTGCTTTTAGTTGCGCTAGACAGGGTGCTTAATACACCAAGGGGGTATTACCAAAATGTCAAAATTGGATGGGTTACAATCCAAATTAGTCTGCCTTTAGATCTTTAAGGAGTTATTTAGTTTTTTAGTGCTGCCACTTGGAGTTTAATTTCCGGTTTCACTGATTTTTTTTTTTTTTTTTTTAATACTTTTTTATTGATACATACAAAGGTAAAGATACAAATCTTTCAAGTAATTTTACGTTTCATCTTATAAAAAATAACAATAAGGGATGTACATATTCAAGTAAACATTTTCCCCGACGGGGTTGCAGATCAGTACTCAAGCTGTCTACTTCCTAACCCGTTGGCAACATAAACAAAATATAAACAGCCTCTCAATCGGGCTTACCTTTCACCTCGCAGGGTGTATACCTGGACCTTGATAAAGTATCGGGAGAGAGGAGGAAAAAATACAAAAAGAAAAAAAAAAGGGATCGGCCCCTTCTTTTAGTCATTCAGTTCCCCTCCAAGGGTATGCTGATATGCTCCTATCACATTCTAGCGCTCTAAATTTCTGTTGTCAAAATTGTCCCTAAATACCTAATTCCCTCTCCCCTTTCTTCCTGGTATACCTGTACCATCCTATGATTATTATGTATCTTTATCCTTATATTATCCTACAAATTACCTATACACCATAGGCGTGTCGATCAGACAGACAACCCTTACAAAACAATAACCAAAAACACAAATACACAAACAACGACAGTGAACCATCATAATACACAACATTAACAAAAACAGAAGAAAAAAAAGGAAAAGAAGAGAAAAGAAAAAAAAAAAAAAAAGGGAAATCCTCCCCCTCCCCATTCCCACAATTCACTCAGATAGCCAAATGTTGGTATTTATTTAGCAAGGCTAACATGTGAAATGTCTGAGAGTCTTGCAATGGGGCTATGATTTGTTTTTGTATCTCCCGTGGCTGTGACAATAGGAAATTCTCCCATTTCATCATAAGTTTTTCTAGTTTATTCTCCAAAAAGATCAGCGGGTCTTTAATATCTAATGCTAGTTGAATGCGCATGCTTTTATTAAATGTGGAAACATTTGGTACTTTATTCGCTTTCCAATTTCTCAAAATTAATTGTCTCGCTACCAGGATTGCTGTATTGGCTAACTTCTTATTTTGTACCTCTTTCTCTTGAATAAGAAAAATAACCTGCTCTTTCTTTAGCTTAATCTTATTTGGAAGAAATCTATTGAGCCAGTATTCTATTTTACACCAAAACTGATAGATCTTAGGGCAAGAATAGAAAGCATGGATCAAATCTGCTTCTAATAAGCCGCATCTTGTACATTTCATTGCTGTTGCCTTCTTCCATCTTGACATAGAGAGCGGAGTCAGGTATGCTCTGTTCATTAACTTAATGTGAGACTCTCTAAATTAAATTTCCTGGGAATATTCTGAAATCAGTGATAAACTTTTTATAAAGTGCTCCCTACTTAGATGGCTAAAGTCTCCACACCATTTATCAAATAACAGTGAAACTTTGTCTTTAGCTTCAAAAGAAACAATATTTCTATAAAGTAAGGATATAGAATGATTCCCTGACCGATAAATATTAATAATCGAATCTAGATTACTCAGGCTCGCTTGATTGAACTCTGTCAGTTTATTTGTGTCAATGAAATGTCGAATTTGTAAGTAGGCAAAAAAATGTTTATTTTCCAATTTGAATTCTTTGACCAACAAATTAAAGGGTTTAACCGTGTTAGTCTGAGCGTCTAATAGCTGCTTGACCCAGGATAAGCCTTTCTGAGCCCATTGACAGAAAACATATGATTCCATTCCACTTATAAAATATGGATTCCCCATTATAGGCAAGTATTGTGATATCTTATATTCTATTTGCAATGCTTGACATATTTTCTTCCATGCTAAAATTATGTTATGGATTGTATATTTAAAGCTAGACCTATCAGCTGGTTTTAATATTGGGGAGTGTAATAAAGCTTTGAGAGATATTGGCGCTATTGCTATTTCCTCATTTTGATAGTTAGATATATATTCTGCACCAGTTATCCAATCCAAAGCTATTTTTGCTAAACATGTCCAATTATAAACTTTTAAATTAGGCAGGGCGAACCCCGCATCAGCCCTTAAATAGGATAGCTTTTTTAAGCCTATTTGTGGCTTTCCTCTCCCCCAGAAAAATATGATACATTGCGAATTAAATTTTTTAAGATCCTTAGCCATTATAAAGGCTGGTTTCACTGATTACTGTTTGATTCGGTTATCTTAGTGATACTCATTCTAATATGCTCTATATTAGATGTAAATCCTTAAAAGTCATACAAATACATAGAAAACAGTAAAAAAATATATGAAAATAAAAATATATTTAAAAAAAAAAAAAAAAAAAAAAAACGGAACCGGAAGTGCTAGATATTATCAAAACCGGAAGCTAGATAGGTAAACAAACTCATCTAGTAATACCCCCTTGGTAAGAAAGCACCCGTACATACCGGAACCGGAAGTGAAAATAGCGAAACCTTTTTTACCTTTTTTTCATGTTTTTCATTTTTTCCAATTTTTTCCAATTTTTATATGTGATCACAATCTTCACATCTATTGGACACAGGATAGGACACTATATCTTTTTCAAAAAATTTTTCAACATTTTTCATCACTTGTTTGGACAAGCAATAATTGGTAGTAACTTCAGGAGTACTCATTGTGCACTTTGAACAAATTTACATATACACTCTTCTACAAAAGGCTTGGCACAACAGGCCAATCTTTTATCTTTCACTAATCGTTTTTAAGTATATGTTTTTTCTCTTGATTATTGTAACATGGATCCATGAATCGTTTTTTGTTATTTGTTTTGTGAGGACCTCATTGTGATATATTTTAACATCATTGTGTAATAAATTTCAGGAATTTTAATACCTTTATCTATAGTCGTACATACATTTTTGGTATATTTTTCATCAGAGTGATTTCGCAATTTGTTTGAGTGGCACTTTAACAATGTTAGTATATGCAATTTTAAAAAGTTAGAAAAGTAAGCATGCAGAACTGTGTTAGTAGAGTAAAATATAATTGTAATTAGTCTTTAAAAATGAACTTCATGGACAATGTTAGTAGATTTTAAATGTAATTGTAAGAAAAATAAACATGCATAACTGTGTTAGTAGAATGAAATTTAAGTTCTTGATAAAAAAAATACTATTAATAAAATTGTAGTAGCATGCATAATTTCAAATTTGTTAAATATTTCTTAAAAATTTTTTTATTTTAATTTTTTACTTCCAATTTTTTTTTTTAGATTAATATGTTTATAGATATAAGTAAGAAAATAAAGTGTAAACAGCCACCACGCTACCTCCGGTCAATGTTGGTGGAAACACCCAGGAGTGAAGCTTTATCTCCACCTATGCCACTAACACTATTGGATATTGAATTATCTCCCAATCCATATAAGGTTTTTCATAAAAACACACAGACAGGTAATGAATTGTTAGTTAACATATAATTAATATTTTTTAACTAGTTTTTGGCTTCAATAGTTTTTTATCTTTATCTTTGTTATTACTTTCACATAGATATTGCCATAGAAGACCTAGAAAATAGGGATGAAATCGATGATTTTCAAAAATCCTGATAGTGTGCCATTAGTTGAAGGCTTGAGTTCAGATGATAGTCAACCAAGAATAGAAGTTTTAAGAACAATGATGGTAGATAAAGGTCTGTTTCATACTCATTACTCTCAAAACCAAGAAAAAAAAAGTTTTAACTAATACATATTGCATATTTTTAGGAGTAGGTTCTGATGAAAGCTTTAAAGGAGTAGACATAAGTGTAGAAGCCATTATAGTCAATGAAATCGATAATTCAACAGCAGGAGGTAATAATTGTGAAGAAATAACCATATGATACATTGAATATGAATATGTAAATTTAAATACTAAGGCCTAGATTTGGAGTTTGGCGTTAGCCGTGAAAACCAGCGTTAGAGGCTCCTAACGCTGGTTTTAGGCTACCTCCGGTATTTAGAGTCACTCAAAAAAGGGTCTAACGCTCACTTTTCAGCCGCGACTTTTCCATACCGCAGATCCCCTTACGTCAATTACGTATCCTATCTTTTCAATGGGATCTTTCTAACTCCGGTATTTAGAGTCGTGTCTGAAGTGAGCGTTAGAAATCTAACGACAAAACTCCAGCCGCAGAAAAAAAGTCAGTAGTTAAGGGCTTTCTGGGCTAACGCCGGTTTATAAAGCTCTTAACTACTGTGCTCTACAGTACACTAACACCCATAAACTATCTATGTACCCCTAAACCGAGGTCCCCCCACATCACCGCCACTCAATTAAATTTTTTTAACCCCTAATCTGCCGACCGCCACCTACGTTATACTTATGTACCCCTAATCTGCTGCCCCTAACACCGCCGACCCCTGTATTATATTTATTAACCCCTAATCTGCCCCCCCACAACGTCGCCGCCAACTACCTACAATAATTAACCCCTAATCTGCCGACCGCAAAGCGCCGCCACCTACATTATAGCTATGTACCCCTAATCTGCTGCCCCTAACACCGCCGACCCCTATATTATATTTATTAACCCCTAATCTGCCCCCCACAACGTCGCCTCCACCTGCCTACACTTATTAACCCCTAATCTGCCGAGCGGACCGCACCGCTATTATAATAAAGTTATTAACCCCTAATCCGCCTCACTAACCCTATAATAAATAGCATTAACCCCTAATCTGCACTCCCTAACATCGCCGACACCTAACTTCAAACATTAACCCTTAATCTGCCGACCGGAGATCACCGCTATTCTAATAAATGTATTAACCCCTAAAGCTAAGTCTAACCCTAACACTAACACCCCCCTAAATTAAATATAATTTTAATCTAACGAAATTAACTCTTATTAAATAAATGATTCCTATTTAAAGCTAAATACTTACCTGTAAAATAAATCCTAATATAGCTACAATATAAATTATAATTACATTGTAGCTATTTTAGGATTAATATTTATTTTACAGGCAACTTTGTAATTATTTTAACCATGTACAATAGCTATTAAATAGTTAAGAACTATTTAATAGTTACCTAGTTAAAATAATTACAAAATTACCTGTAAAATAAATCCTAACCTAAGTTACAATTAAACCTAACACTATACTATCATTAAATTAATTAAATAAAATACCTACAATTAAACCTAACACTACACTATCAATAAATTAATTAAATACAATATCTACAAATAACTACAATGAAATAAACTAACTAAAGTACAAAAAATAAAAAAGAACTAAGTTACAAAAAATAAAAAATATTTACAAACATAAGAAAAATATTACAACAATTTTAAACTAATTACACCTACTCTAAGCCCCCTAATAAAATAACAAAGACCCCCAAAATAAAAAATGCCCTACCCTATTCTAAATTACTAAAGTTCAAAGCTCTTTTACCTTACCAGCCCTGAACAGGGCCCTTTGCGGGGCATGCCCCAAGAAGTTCAGCTCTTTTGCCTGTAAAAAAAACATACAATTACCCCCCCAACATTACAACCCACCACCCACATACCCCTAATCTAACCCAAACCCCCCTTAAATAAACCTAACACTAAGCCCCTGAAGATCATCCTACCTTGTCTTCACCTCACCAGGTATCACCGATCCGTCCTGGCTCCAAAATCTTCATCCAACCCAAGCGGGGGCTGGCGATCCATTATCTGGTGGCTGAAGAGGTCCAGAAGAGGCTCCAAAGTCTTCATCCTATCCGGGAAGAAGAGTAGATCCGGACCGGCAACCATCATCTTCCAAGCAGCATCTTCTATCTTCATCCGATGAGGACCGGCTCCTTCCTGAAGACCTCCGACGTGGACCCATCTTCATCCGGCGACGTCCAACTGAAGAATGATGGTTCCTTTAAGGGACGTCATCCAAGATGGCGTCCCTCGAATTCCGATTGGCTGATAGGATTCTATCAGCCAATCGGAATTAAGGTAGGAATATTCTGATTGGCTGATGGAATCAGCCAATCAGAATCAAGTTCAATCCGATTGGCTGATCCGATCAGTCAATCAGATTGAGCTCGCATTCTATTGGCTGATCGGAACAGCCAATAGAATGTGAGCTCAATCTGATTGACTGATCGGATCGGCCAATCGGATTGAACTTGATTCTGATTGGCTGATTCCATCAGCCAATCAGAATTTTCCTACCTTAATTCCGATTGGCTGATAGAATCCTATCAGCCAATCAGAATTCGAGGGACGCCATCTTGGATGACGTCCCTTAAAGGAACCTTCATTCGGCTAGTAGGCGTCGGGAGAAGACGATGTTCCGCGTCGGATGGAAGATGATGGCTCCCGAAGAAAGAAGATTGAAGATGCCGTTGATAGAAGACTTCATCCAGATCATGGACCTCTTCAGCTCCAGCTTGGATGAAGACTTCATCCGGACCATGGACCTCTTCAGCTCCCGCTTGGATGAAGACTTCAGCCGGATCATGGACCTCTTCAGCCCCCCGCTTGGGCTTGGATCAGGACATCGGAGGAGCTCTTCAGGACGGATCGGTGAACCTGGTATGGTGAAGATAAGGTAGGAAGATCTTCAGGGGCTTAGTGTTAGGTTTATTTAAGGGGGGTTTGGGTTAGATTAGGGGTATGTGGGTGGTGGGTTGTAATGTTGGGGGGGGTAGTGTATGTTTTTTTTTTACAGGCAAAAGAGCTGAACTTCTTGGGGCATGCCCCGCAAAGGGCCCTGTTCAGGGCTGGTAAGGTAAAAGAACTTTGAACTTTTTAAATTTAGAATAGGGTAAGACATTTTGTTATTTTGGGGGTCTTTGTTATTTTATTAGGGGGCTTAGAGTAGGTGTAATTAGTTTAAAATTGTTGTAATATTTTTCTTATGTTTGTAGATATTTTTTTATTTTTTGTAACTTAGTTCTTTTTTATTTTTTGTACTTTAGTTAGTTTATTTCATTGTAGTTATTTGTAGATATTGTATTTAATTAATTAATTTATTGATAGTGTAGTGTTAGGTTTAATTGTAGGTAATTGTAGGTATTTTATTTAATTAATTTAATGATAGTATAGTGTTAGGTTTAATTGTAACTTAGGTTAGGATATATTTTACAGGTAATTTTGTAATTATTTTAACTAGGTAACTATTAAATAGTTCTTAACTATTTAATAGCTATTGTACATGGTTAAAATAATTACAAAGTTGCCTGTAAAATAAATATTAATCCTAAAATAGCTACAATGTAATTATTATTTATATTGTAGCTATATTAGGATTTATTTTACAGGTAAGTATTTAGCTTTAAATAGGAATAATTTATTTAATAAGAGTTAATTAATTTCGTTAGATTAAAATTATATTTAACTTAGGGGGGTGTTAGTGTTAGGGTTAGACTTAGCTTTAGGGGTTAATACATTTATTAGAATAGCGGTGAGCTCCGTTCGGCAGATTAGGGGTTAATGTTTGAAGTTAGGTGTCGGCGATGTTAGGGAGGGCAGATTAGGGGTTAATGCTATTTATTATAGGGTTAGTGAGGCAGATTAGGGGTTAATAACTTTATTATAGTAGCGTTGCGGTCTGCTCGGCAGATTAGGGGTCAATAAGTGTAGGCAGGTGGAGGCGACATTGTGGGGGGCAGATTAGGGGTTAATAAATATAATATAGGGGTCGGCGGTGTTAGGGGCAGCAGATTAGGGGTACATAGGGATAATGTAAGTAGCGGCGGTTTACGGAGCGGCAGATTAGGGGTTAAAAATAATATGCAGGGGTCAGCGATAGCGGGGGCGGCAGAATAGGGGTTAATAAGTGTAAGGTTAGGGGTGTTTAGACTCGGGGTACATGTTAGGGTGTTAGGTGCAGACGTAGGAAGTGTTTCCCCATAGCAAACAATGGGGCTGCGTTAGGAGCTGAACGCTGCTTTTTTGCAGGTGTTAGGTTTTTTTTCAGCTCAAACAGCCCCATTGTTTCCTATGGGGGAATCGTGCACGAGCACGTTTTTGAGGCTGGCCACGTCCGTAAGCAACTCTGGTATCGAGAGTTGAAGTTGCGTTAAAAATGCTCTACGCTCCTTTTTTGGAGCCTAACGCAGCCTTTATGTGGACTCTCAATACCAGAGTTATTTTTATGATGCGGCCAGAAAAAAGCCGGCGTTAGCTACGCGGGTCCTTACTGACAAAACTCTAAATCTTTAAATTGTTTTGCTTTTGTTATTCTACAGATGTATCTTCAACATCAACTACTGAAACTGAAGACAAAAGTACTCAGAGTTGTCTTGAAGAAAATGTTAAACTAAAAATCACTAAAATTAGGGCAACTTTGGGAATGTTATTGGAGCAAGTTGATTTTTATACTGAAAATATGTCTTTGATTTAATTCTGTGATTTTTAAAAAAAAAAAAAATTTTGGAATATAATTTTCATAAGAATGACAACGAAAAAATGACAACGAAAAAATGACAAATACTTTATTTTGTGAACAATCAACAGTACATCAGAATTTAGAGTTTCTGTAAATAAAGGATATTTTTTTGGCAAAAACAATTTTGTATTTATTAAAAAAAAAAAAAATTAAACCTAAAAAACAAAACAAAAAAAAAAATAAAAAAAAAATATATGTCTGCAAACCATTAACAGAAAATACAACTTTGTGGATATTGATGGTATAAATAAGAAATAAAATGTTCATTGTAGCCTTGGTCTTTTTAGGTCTGTTGTACCCTCACTTTCACTTAAAATAGACAACAGTGATTGTAATGTCCTTTCAGTGAGGCTTAATGCTCTATTTATTTGCTGGTTTTTTTCTTCGTCCATCTGCCTCTGCCACTGAAACATTTCTCTTTGGAGATTTAATTTTTGCCTTTCAATTTTAGTTTTTCCTTTTTCAATTTGAATATTTTTTTCAGAAATGGCTGCCCAACATGTCCCTGTGGTCCTCTCTATATTGCCTGGCAAGGGACAACATTTCCGTTAAGCCAACATCGGCCAATAGTCCTTAAGATGGTGGATTTTCAATATTTACAGCCCCTGTTTCTTGTGGTAGTGGTGGTGGTGCCTGTGTTTCCATTGGTTCCTCCAGGTTTTCAGGGGTATGTATTTCAAATTGTTGGGCATCTCCAAATTCATCTGGAGTCTCACTTCCATCATGACGTCCTGTATTTTCATCTGAATTAGGATTTTCCTCTCTTATTGGCATGAGATTTATAGTGATCTCCCTTGATGAGTTTTCTTCTTCTAGATCAAACCATAAACAATTGTTAGAAAATAACCATAACATTTACAGACAGTTTCATAGATGGAGTATAAGGAGAGAGCAGATAAAACAGTCATACACAAAAATGTAAAATATATTCTATATATACATCCGTGATACATACCATCAAATAATGGAGATGAATGTCCAGTCAAACTATGGAACAGATGTCCCAAATCAGCTATAAACAAAGAAAAAAAAAGAAAATAAGATTTGAGTAAATTGGAATTATTGATATATATTCAAATGCAATTACATTCCCTTTAAATGTATTTCTAAAAATACATTTAATATCAATTAAGTTTGCAATTAAAGGGACAGTGAACACAAAATGTTTATTTTGTGATTCAGATAGAGCATGCAATTTTAAACAACTTTCTAGTTTACTCGTATTATCAATTTTGCTTCATTCTCTTGCTTCCTTTATTTGAAAAAGAAGGCATCTAAGCTATTTTTTTGGTTCAGAACCATGAAAAGCACTTGTTTATTGGTAGGTAAATTTACCAACCAATCAGCAAGAACAACACAGTGTGTTCACCAAAAATGGGGCGGCATCTAAACTCACATTCTTGCATTTCAAATAAAGATACCAAGAGAATGAAATGAATGTGATAATAGGAGTAAATTAGAAAGTTGCTTACAATTGCATGCTCTATCTGAATCATGATAGAAAAAAAATGGGTTCAGTGTCTCTTTAATGAAATTGGGTTCAGTGTCCCTGCTTTAAGGAAACCAGAGAGTAGGGTATTGCGGTGTTTCCTTATTTGGACGATATTTTGGTACTAGCTCAGTCCTTGCGTTCTGCAGAATCTCACACTAATCAACTAGTGTTGTTTCTTAGGAAACATGGTTGGAGGATCAATTTACCAAAAAGTTTCTTGATTCCTCAGACAAGGGTCACCTTTTTAGGTTTCCAGATAGATTCAGTGTCTATGACTCTGTCTCTAACAGACAAGAGATGTTTGAAAGTGGTTGCAGCCTGTCAGCACCTTCAGTCTCAGTCATTCCCTTCAGTGGTTATGTGCATGGAAAATTTAGGTCTCATGACTGCAGCACTGGACGCATTTCCCTTTGCTCGTTCTCACATGACCTCTCCAGCTTTGTTTGCTGAATCCATGGTGCAGGGATTATACTAAGATATCACAATTAATATCCTTAAATCCCAATGTTTGACACTCTCTGACATGGTGGTAAATCACCAGCGTTTAGTTCAAAAGGCTTCTTTGTTCGGCTAACCTGGACTATGATCTCTACAGATGCAAGTCTTTCAGGTTGGGGACCTGTTTGGGGATCTCTGACAGCACAAGGGGTTTGGAAATCTCAAGAGGCGAGATTACCAATCAATATTTTAGATCTCCGTGCTATTCTAAGAGCTCTTCAGTTTTGGCCTTTGTTGAAGAGAGAACTGTTCATTTATTTTCAAACAGACAATATCACATATAGTGGCATTTATCAATCAGCAGGGTGGGACTCACAGTCCACAAGCTATGAAGAAGTATCTTGGATACTTGCTTGGGCGGAAAGACTTTAAATCCTGGGGAGTGGTTCCTCCATTCAGATGTGTTTTCTCAGATTGTTCAAGATATGGGGTTTTCCACAGATATATCTGATGGCTTCTCATCTAAACAAGAGACTTCCCAGATGCCTGTCCAGGTTCAGGGATTTTCAGGCGGAAGCAGTGGGTGTGCTGACACTTCCTTGGTGTTATCAACCTGCTTATATTTTCCTGCCTCTAGTTCTTCTTCCAAGAGTGATTTTCAGAATCATCATGGAACAATTGTTTGTGTTGCTGGTGGCTCCAGCATAGCCTCACAAGTTTTGTTATGCCGGTCTTGTTCGGATGTCCAGCTGCAAACCTTGGCCACTTCCGTTAAGGCCAGACCTACTGTCTCAAGGTCTGTTTTTCCATCAGATTTTCAAATCATTAAATTTGAAGATATGGGAATTGATCGCTTAGCGCTAAGTCATAGAGGTTTCTCTGACTCAGTGATTTCTACTATGTTACAAGCTCGTAAATCCGTCTCTTGAAAGATTTATTATCGAGTTTGGAAGACTTAAATTTCATGGTGTTCTCATAAATTCTCTTGGCATTCTTTTAGAGTTGCAAGAATTTTACAGTTTCTTCAGGATGGTTTTTATAAGGTTTTGTCTGCAAGTTCCTTGGAGGGACACATCTCTGCTCTTTCTGTTTTATTCACAGAAAGATTGCTAACTTCCTGAAATTCACTGTTTTGTACAGGCTTTAGTTCATATTTAAGCCTGTCATTAAATCAATCTCTCCTCCGTGGAGTCTTAATTTGGTTTGGAGGGCTTTACAGGCTCCTCCATATTGAGCCTATGCATTCTTTGGACATTTAACTACTTTCTTGGAAAGTATTGTTCCTTTTGGCCATCTCTTCTGCTAGAAGAGTTTCTGAGCTATCTGTTCTTTCTTGTGAATCTCCTTTTCTGATTTTTCATCAGGATAAGGCGGTTTTGCGGATTTCATTTCAATTTTTCCTAAGGTTGTGAATTCTAACAACATTAGTAGAGAAATTGTTGTTCCTTCCTTGTGTCCTAATCCTAAGAATTCTTTGGAAAGATCCTTACATTCTTTGGATGTGGTAAGAGCTTTGAAATATTATATTGAAGCTACTAAGATTTCAGGAAGACTTTTAGTCTATTTGTTATATTTTCTGGTCCTAGGAAGGTTAGAAAAACTTCTGCTATTTCCTTGGTTTCTTGGTTAAAACTTTTGATTCTTCAAGCTTATTGGAGTCGGGTTAGGCCCCACTTCAGAGAATAACAGCTCATTCTACTAGATCAGTCACCACTTAGTGGGCTTTTAAGAATGAAGCTTCAGTTGATCAAATTTGCAAGCGGCAATTTGGTTTTCTTTACATACATTTACTTAATTTTACCATTTTTATGTATTTGCTTCTTCAGAAGCAGTTTTTGGTAGAAAAGTTCTTCAGGCAGCTATTTCAGTTTGATTCTTCTGCTGATGTTTTAAGTTTTTCTTTTCTTTATGAGAATAACTTATATTTTGGGTTGTGGATTAATTTTTCAGCATATGTTTATTTTTATCCCTCCCTCTCTAGTGACTCTTGCGTGGAGTTCCACATCTTGGGTATTTGATATCCCATACGTCACTAGCTCATGGACTCTTGCCAATTACATGAAAGAAAACATAATTTATGTAAAAACTTATCTGATAAATGAATTTCTTTCATATTGGCAAGAGTCCATGAGGCCCACCCTTTTTATGGTGGTTATGATTTTTTTGTATAAAGCACAATTATTTCCAGATTCCTCTGTTGATGCTTTTTACTCCTTTCTTTATCACCCCACTACTTGGCTATTCATTAAACTGAATTGTGGGTGTGGTGAGGGCTGTATTTATAGGCATTTTGAGGTTTGGGAAACTTTACCCCTCCTGGTAGGATTATATATCCCATACGTCACTAGCTCATGGACTATTGCCAATATGAAAGAAATTAATTTATCAGGTAAGTTTTTACATAAATTATGTTTTTATTACCGAGTAAATATTTATCTTTTTAATACACTATTTTATGCATGAAAAATAGAATAGATATATATCAACATTTTTCTTATATTCCCGTTATAGCTTAAAATAAAAGATAATTATAGAAACCCTATTATTGTACAATCCCATTTATACTTTCTTGATTATATATATATATATATATATATATATATATATATATATATATATATATATATATTTATATTTATTCTAAAAATACATTTTTTTTTAAATGCTCCATAATTGATAAGACTCAAAAATATTTGGGGCCTATGTGGGGATTCACGTACGGAGCAGATAATTTATTTAGTAAGAAGACAGATAAGGTTATTTTTCATCATATATTGGAGACACTGAACAATCGTTATTTAACAAACATTTTGCATCAATTATTACGTTATACATTTACCTCTCAAATCACTGTCACAATTGTCCGTTATGCCGGTGATGATCTCAGGTCCTAGACGTTGAACAAGCTTCTGCTCATAGTCATTTAAGTCGGCCACATATGCTGGTCCACCCCCGGTAGCACGTGCAGAATTTTTTTCTCTGGCCAATTTAGCTTTGGCGAAACATTTGATGACGTTATAACATTTCTTCAGCTGTTCGATATCCTTTTTTCCAGGACCCTGGGCACTAACTGCATCGCTTATCCTTTGCCAGATCATCTTCCTCTTTTAAAAATTAGTCTGTTTGACACAACATCCAAACAAATAATTATAAGAGTCAATAATCATATCAATCAAAACTATGTTTTGCTGATGCGAAAAGTGAGGATTCTTGGATTTTGAAGTGATATCAGATCCAGATGAAGCCATATCCAATTTGTAAATAAATATTACAAAAATAACGCACTGTAATCGCTGTTCAAAAAATTGGAGCAATAATACAGTTGTTTAGAAAAGTTGCACTTTTATAGTAGCCAAATTATTTTTCCGCGACTACTATGACGTTTCTGACACCTTGCATGTCACGTGTTAATAATTGGCCATACAATTCTACTGACATTTAAGTACATTAGCTTAGTCGCAGAGTGCGAGGCGTCAAATTTATCAATAATCCGCCACTGCTCGCTGCGGGTTAGACGTGTCTATTTATGGGTGGATTATTAGTACATAGTGACAGCGGACACCATTTTGCCCAAGTTTATCGGCGTCTACAATGTCGGATTAATTGACGGCTTAGTACATGGAGCCCTTAGCTTTGCTTAAAGATTTTTTCCAAATCTTAGGGTTCTAATTACAATTTAAGTCGGAGTGCCAAATGTTAACATATTTCAGCAGATCTCTTCTCATATCATGTGTTGAAAGGTCATAAGATTTAGATAGTAATGGCCAGATTACAAGTGGAGCCCTAAATTATTGTATGCCTGCAAATGGGCTCCGATCTCTGGTTCATTTTTTAAAAGTGCCCCAAATGCCCTTAAAATATAGAGGGCATTATGGTGTTTTATTTAAAAAAAATGTATCAGTTTTTTAAATAAAAAACAACTGCACTAGGCAGTTTTTGGGGCCTAAAGTTGGTGAGGGTGGGGTGTTAGAAAAAAACAGCGCTGAAAAGTGGCTTTACATTGTGGTCTATGAGAACTGTGTGTTCCCGGTAAATATATATATATATATATATATATATATATATATATATATATATATATATATACTTATGCACATATATATTTATGCACATGTGTATATATACACATATTAACACATATTCATATTAACATATAACAAGAACAAGGCTGCCATTGGAGCCTATGGAAGTGCGCTCTCATGAGCGCAATTCTTCCCAGCAATGTAAACGCAAAGTCACTTTCACATTGCTGTTAGCTTGTAATACCAGCGCACATTAGTTTGCTGAAAAATATGAAAAACATACAGCGCCCACTGATTCAAGGTAGCATAAAAACAATTTATTTACATGCGCAAAAAAAGCAAATATTGCACTCGCAAGATAGCAGTGATTAGAAGGTGTATCATAAACGTGATTACAATCCTCCGTGGCTTGGATGTGTTCAGCCTGAGTAGAGGACTCTTCTATATGTACAGGTGTTTCCACAGCGTCCTTACTCCAGAATTTTACAAAACAGTCTTTGCTTTGACTTCTTTGGACTTCTCGCTGTCCAGTGTCTTTGTATCTTTAAGCCAGACGCTGTTAGTTACCTCCACAGAAGGATCGTCACAAGCTGGTCTTAATACAGTGTATACAACAGTAAACTGCCCTTAGGTTCAACCCTTAAAATACCATACGCGCTTCGTTTGCAACAAACAAACTTCATCAGGGGTGCTTTTAAAACATTACTATGTACTTGAAATAAAAACATCGAAATTTAAAATACCTAAACCGAAAATGACATGTGAAAAAGCCGGGTGTGATAGTTACATATGTTTCCACTAGGTCCTAGTGACCCATACTTTCGGTACGGCACATCGTGTTATGGTAATTGTGAAACCAACAGTACAATTCTAATTCTCAATATAATTTTAATGTTGTATATTTTTAGTATGATTTTATTACCATGAAAAGGCCACAAAGTGCCTTTATACAGATAATATTAAATCCTATTTCATATGGATATTCTACACATCAAGGGCGCGATCCGATATAGATCACAGTTTGCGGCGCAAGCGAGGGAACCCACGTCGCCCGCAGTTTCAGCTCGCAACTCGAGCCATCCAATATGGGGCGCCGTCACTTGCTAAAGTGGCGCAAGTCTCACAAACCAGCGATGTCCAGAAATCTGCGTAAGTACAGATTTTTGGAGTCGCCAGTGACTTGCGCCACGTTAGAAACTGCCGGCGCCTATAAAACCTGACTAAAGTCTAAATCACCCGCACTGTCTAACACGCCTCCTAAACATAGCCCGACACATCTAACACGCCTCCCTAACATAGCCCGACACGTCTAACCCTCTATCCGCTATCCCCCCTCACTATCCTAACAATAAAAAAGCTATTAACCCCTAAACCGCCGCTCCCGTACCCCGCCGCAACATAATAAAGTTATTAACCCCTAAACCGTCGCTCCCGTACCCCGCCGCCAGCTATATTATATCTATAACCCCCTAAAGTGAGCCCCTAACACCGCCGCCATCTATATTAAAATTATTAACCCCTAATGTAAGCCCCTTACACCGCCGCCATCTCTATTAAAATGATTAACCCCTAATTTAATCTACCTACCCCGCCGCCAGCTATATTATCTATATTAACCCTAAGTATATTATAGTTAATATAGGAATTACATTATATATATTAACTATATTAAATATTAGGGTTAATACAGTTAATATAGTTACTATAGTATTTATATTAACTATATTAACTCTATCTAACCCTAACACCCCTAACTAAATTTATATTAAATTAATCTAATTAATTTATAAACTAAAATATTCCTATTTAAATCTAAATACTTACCTATAAAATAAACCCTAAGATAGCTACAATATAATTAATAATTACATTGTAGCTATGTTAGGGTTAATATTTATTTTACAGGTAAATTGTTAATTATTTTAACTAGGTATAATAGCTATTAAATAGTTATTAACTATTTAATATCTACCTAGTTAAAATAATTACCCAATTACCTGTAAAATAAATCCTAACCTAAGTTACAAATACACCTACACTATCAATAAATTAAATAAACTACAAACATCTATCTAAAAATACAATTAAATTAACTAAACTAAATTACAAAAAAAACAAAACACTAAATTACAAAAAATAAAAAAAAGATTACAAGATTTTTAAGCTAATTACACCTATTCTAAGCCCCCTAATAAAATAATAAACCCCCAAAATAAAAAAAAATCCCTGCCCTATTCTAAATTAAAAAAAAATTCAAAGCTCTTTACCTTACCAGCCCTTAAAAGGGCCTTTTGTGGGGCATGCCCCAAAGAATTCAGCTCTTTTGCATACAAATACAATACCCCCCCCATTACAACCCACCACCCACATACCCCTATTCTAAAACCACCCAAACCCCCCTTAAAAAAGCCTAACACTACCCCCCTGAAGATCTCCCTACCTTGTCTTCACCACACCGGGCCGAACTCCTGATCCGATCCGGGCGATGTCTTCCTCCAAGCGGCAAAGAAGAATTCTTCCTCCGGCGATGTCTTCCTCCAAGCGGCAAAGAAGAATTCTTCCTCCGGCGACATCTTCCTCCAAGCGGCAGCAAAGTCTTCATTCTTCCGGCGGCATCTTCAATCTTATTTCTTCGCTCCGCCGCCGCGGAGCATCCATCCCGGACGACTACTGAACGACGAATGAGGTACCTTTAAATGACGTCATCCAAGATGGCGTCCGCCGAATTCCGATTGGCTGATAGGATTCTATCAGCCAATCGGAATTAAGTTAGAAAAATCTGATTGGCTGATCAAATCAGCCAATCAGATTCAAGTTCAATCCGATTGGCTGATCCAATCAGCCAATCAGATTGAGCTCGCATTCTATTGGCTGTTCCGATCAGCCAATAGAATGCGAGCTCAATCTGATTGGCTGATTGGATCAGCCAATCGGATTGAACTTGAATCTGATTGGCTGATTCAATCAGCCAATCAGATTTTTCTAACTTAATTCCGATTGGCTGATAGAATCCTATCAGCCAATCGGAATTCGGCCGACGCCATCTTGGATGACGTCATTTAAAGGTACCTCATTCGTCGTTCAGTAGTCGTCCGGGATGGATGCTCCGCGGCGGCGGAGCGAAGAAAGAAGATTGAAGATGCCGCCGGAAGAATGAAGACTTTGCTGCCGCTTGGAGGAAGACGTCGCCGGAGGAAGAATTCTTCTTTGCCGCTTGGAGGAAGACATCGCCGGAGGAAGAATTCTTCTTTGCCGCTTGGAGGAAGACATCGCCCGGATCGGATCAGGAGTTCGGCCCGGTGTGGTGAAGACAAGGTAGGGAGATCTTCAGGGGGTAGTGTTAGGCTTTTTTAAGGGGGGTTTGGGTGGTTTTAGAATAGGGGTATGTGGGTGGTGGGTTGTAATGGGGGGGGGGATTGTATTTGTATGCAAAAGAGCTGAATTCTTTGGGGCATGCCCCACAAAAGGCCCTTTTAAGGGCTGGTAAGGTAAAGAGCTTTGAAATTTTTTAAATTTAGAATAGGGCAGGGCATTTTTTTTATTTTGGGGGTTTATTATTTTATTAGGGGGCTCAGAATAGGTGTAATTAGCTTAAAAATCTTGTAATCTTTTTTTTATTTTTTGTAATTTAGTGTTTTTTTTTTTTGTAATTTAGTTTAGTTAATTTAATTGTATTTGTAGGTGTATTTGTAACTTAGGTTAGGATTTATTTTACAGGTAATTGGTTAATTATTTTAACTAGGTAGATATTAAATAGTTAATAACTATTTAATAGCTATTATACCTAGTTAAAATAATTAACAATTTACCTGTAAAATAAATATTAACCCTAACATAGCTACAATGTAATTATTAATTATATTGTAGCTATCTTAGGGTTTATTTTATAGGCAAGTATTTAGATTTAAATAGGAATATTTTAGTTTATAAATGAATTAGATTAATTTAATATAAATTTAGTTAGGGGTGTTAGGGTTAGATAGAGTTAATATAGTTAATATAAATACTATAGTAACTATATTAACTATATTAACCCTAATATAATTAGGGTTAATATAGTTAATATATATAATGTAATACCTATATTAACTATAATATACTTAGGGTTAATATAGATAATATAGCTGGCGGCGGGGTAGGTAGATTAAATTAGGGGTTAATCATTTTAATAGAGATGGTGGCGGTGTAAGGGGCTTACATTAGGGGTTAATAATATTAATATAGCTGGCGGCGGTATAGGGGGATTAGATTAGGGGTTAATAATTTTTATATAGGTGGCGGCGGTGTAAGGGGTTAGATTAGGGGATAGATAAGGTAGATGACAGCGGTGTAAGGGGTTCTAATTAGGGGATAGATAAGGTAGATGGCGGCGGTTTTAGGGGCTCACAGTAGGGGGTTAGTTTATGTAGATGGCGGCGGGGTCCGGGAGCGGCGGTTTAGGGGTTAATAACTTTATTAGGGATTTTGGGGGGGGGGGATCGCGGTTGACAGGTAGATAGACATTGCGCATGCGTTAGGTGTTAGGTTTATTTTAGAAGATCGCGGTTGACAGGGAGATAGACATTGCGCATGCGTTAGGTGTTAGGTTTATTTTAGCAGCCAGTTTAGGGAGTTACGGGGCTCCAATAGTCAGCGTAAGGCTTCTTACGGCTGCTTTTTGTGGCGAGGTGAAAATGGAGTAAGTTTTCTCCATTTTCGCCACGTAAGTCCTTACGCTGCATATTGGATACCAAACTGCGCTGGTTTGGTATACCTGCCTATAGCCCAAAAAACTACGGGCGACGGCAGAAATATACGGGCGTAACTTCTAGGTTACGCCGTATATAGGATACCAAACCCACGCAAATATTGGCGTCGCCGGCTTTTGCGGGCGACGATTTTTATCAGATGGACCCCCAAAACGAGAACAATTCAACTGGCAAACAAAAAATATTTTAATCATTAATTCTAGGATCACCAATTGATGCAGCAACCCCATAATGATTAGGGAAAGTCCTATAAATTCTTCAATGATTATATTCTCATACATTTACCTTATACTAAAGTTTTCTTTTTAGAAGATATTTAATTTATTAATATTATTATTATTTTATATATTTTATTATTTTATATAAATACATTTAATATAAGCTCAAAATTCATACTGTATACTATCCTTACACTTCCCACATCCTAAGATGTATAGAGATACATGTGAACCAGCTAAAAAGTCTGCACATATACCTATGTTTTTATGAAGAGAAAGCTGCCAAATCTAAATCATTCCTGTCTGTATCTTTTCTGAAATTTTTTACAGCAATTTATTGGAAAAAAAATTTCAGAAAAGATACAGTCAGGAATAACTTTTTAAGTGCAAATGGTGGACATTTGGCAAAATGGATCCAAAATGTACCCCGTGGACAATATCAACGCCTTAAAAGGAATTGCACAAAGGAATCTGATTATTTAAAGGAAGCAGAAATCCTTTCAAATAAATTCAGAGAAAAGGGTTATAAAGAGAATTGGCTTTTAGACACAAAAAATGAAACAGATGAAATACCTAGAGAACATCTATTAATTCCTAAATCTGAAAGAACCACTATCCTGGCCCAAAAGAATATGAACCTACAAGATGATCCACTATTTATTACAACTTATTCTGAAGGATCCAATCAGATACGTAAGATTCTTAACAAAAATTGGAAAATCCTCAAACAGGATCCAATTTTAAATTCCATATTAGGCGATAAACCAAAAACTGTCTTTAGAAAGAATAGAGATCTAAAACATTTTTTTAGCACCCTCTAAATTGAAAAATGCTCAAACAATAACTCCAATATCTAATTGGTTAACACCACAACCAGGCATGTTCCCATGTAAAAAGAGAACATGTAATATGTGTGAACATGTTTTACAGTGTAACTCTTTTTCTAATGCAATAGGGGATAAAAATTATAATATGAAATATAGATGTACATGTGAATCCACTCACGCAGTCTATCAACTTATCTGTCCATGTAAAAAATCTACTTAAGTAGACAAAAAATAAAAACAAGATTTTGGGAACACACTAATAATATTTCAAAAGGAGTAGTCAAGGATAGCGTAGTTGACTATTTTAGGGATTTTCATGCTAGTAATCTGGAGGGTCTAAAAATTAAGGTGATTTATTGGATCCCATTTAAAATTGAGGGGATCAATCGTCTCACCAAGCTTAGAAGGAGAGAAACATTCTGGATTACAGAATTTAAAAGTCTGTATCCAGTTGGATTAAATTTTGATTTAGATTTGGCAGCTTTCTCTCTATAAGGTAAAAGTATGAGAATATAATCATTGAAGAATTTATAGGACTTTACCTATTCATTAAGGGGTTGCTGCATCAATTGGTGATCCTAGAATTAATGATTAAAATATTTTTTGTTTGCCAGTTGAATTGTTCTCGTTTTGATGTGTAGAATATCCATATGAAATAGGATTTAATATTATCTGTATAAAGGCACTTTGTGGCCTTTTCATGGTAATAAAATCATACTAACAATATGTAGCATTATAATTATATTGAGAATTAGAACTGTACTGTTGGTTTCACAATTACCATAACACGATGTGCCGTAACGAAAGTACGGGTCACTAGGACCAGTGGAAACATATGTAGCTATCACAGCCGGCTTTTTCACATGTCATTTCCGGTTTAGGTATTTTAAATTTCAATCATCTAGATTACGAGTTTTGTGTTAGAGGCTATGCGGTGCTAATAAGCAGTTTTCCCTCACTGCTAACTTACATGCAGCGCTGGTATTACGAGTTTTCAGAAACCCGTCGTTAAAAGACAAGAAGTGAGCATTGTGCAAAATTTTGCTCATTACCGCACTCCAATACCAGCACTGCTTAAGTCAGCGGTGAGCTGGTCGTATGTGCTCGTGCACATTTTCCCCATAGGAATCAATGGGGAGAGCTGGCTGAAAAAAAGTCTAACACCTGCAAAAAAGCAGCGTAAAGCTCCCTAATGCAGCCCCATTGATTCCTATGGGGAAATAAAAGTTATGTCTACACCTAACACCCTAACCTGAACCCCGAGTCTAAACACCCCTAATCTTACACTTATTAACCCCTAATCTGACACCCCCGACATCGCTGACACCTACATTATATTATTAACCCCTAATCTGCTGCCACCTACATTATAGTTATCAGCACCTAATCTGCTGCCCCCAACATCGCCGACACCTACATTATATTTATTAACCCCTAATCTGCCTCCCCCAACGTCGCCACCACTATAATAAGCATATTATTGTTGTATTTGTATTTAATGTAGTTAATTTTTTTAATGATAGTGTAGTGTTAGGTGTTAGTGTAACTTAGGTTAGGTTTTATTTTACAGGTAAATTTGTATTGATTTTAGCTAGTTAGTTATTAAATAGTTAATAACTATTTAATAACTATTGTACCTAGTTAAAATAAATACAAACTTGCCTGTAAAATAAAAATAAACACTAAGCTAGCTACAATGTAACTATTAGTTATATTGTAGCTAGCTTAGGGTTTATTTTATAGGTAAGTATTTAGTTTTAAATAGGAATAATTAGTTAATGATAGGAAGATTTATTTATATTTATTTAAATTATATTTAGGTTAGTGGGTGTTAGGTTTAGGGTTAGACTTAGGTTTAGGGGTTAATAACTTTAATATTGTGGCGACGTTGGGGGCGGCAGATTAGGGGTTAATAAATGTAGGTAGGTGGCGGCGATGTTAGGGACAGCAGATTAGGGGTTAATAATATTTAACTAATGTTTGCGAGGCGTGAGTGCAGCGGTTTAGGGGTCAATATGTTTATTATAGTGGTGGCGACGTTGGGGCGGCAGATTAGGGGTTAAAAAGTGTGGGTAGGTTGCAGTGACATTGGGGGTGGCAGATTAGGGGTTAATAAATATAATGTAGGTGTCGGCGATGTTGGGGGCAGCAGATTAGGGGTTCATAAATATAATGTAGGTGGCGGCAGTGTCCGGAGCATCTGATTAGGCGTTAAAATTTTTATTATAGTGTTTGCGATGTGAGAGGGCCTAGGTTTAGGGGTTAATAGGTAGTTTATGGGTGTTAATGTACTTTTTAGCACTTTAGTTATGAGTTTTATGTTACGGCGTTGTACCATAAAACTCTTAACTACTGACTTTTAAATGCGTTAGGGATCTTGACAGGGTAGGGTGTACCATTCACTTTTTGGCCTCCCAGGACAGACTCGTAATACTGGCGCTATGGAAGTCCCATAGAAAAAAGACTTTACAAAGTTTCCGTAAGTCGTTTTGCGGTAAGGCCAAAGAAGTGTGCAGTGCCCCTAAACCTGCAAGTCTCGTAATAGCAGCGGGCGTAAAAAAAGCAGCGTTAGGACCTCTTAACGCTGCTTTTTTACCCTAATGCACAACTCGTAATCTAGCCGATAGTTTTTAATTGAAGTACATAATAATGTTTTAAAAGCACCTGATGAAGTTTGCTCGTTGCAAACTAAACGTGTAGGGTATCTTAAGGGTTAAACCTAACGGCAGTTTACTGTTGTATAAACTGTATTAAGACCACCTTGTGACGGCGTTCTGTGGAGGTAACTAACAGCATCTGGCTTAAAGATCCAAAGACGCTGGACAGCGAGTAATCCAAAGAAGTCAAAGCAAAGACTGTTTTGTAAAATTCTGGAGTAAGGACACTGTGGAAACACCTGTACATATAGAAGAGTCCTCTACTTAGGCTGAACACATCCAAGCCACGGAGGATTGTAGTCACGTTTATGATACACCTTCTAATCACTGCTATCTTGTGAGTGCAATATTTGCTTTTTTTGCGCATGTAATTAAATAGTTTTTATGCTACCTTAAATCCGTGGGCACTGTGTGTTTTTCATATTTTTCAGCTGCCTTTTTTGTCGGGACCAGGACACCCGGATCACACACTCAGCTGCAACCGTTTAAGGGAAGAAAATATTTTGATCTTTAACAAACACTATTATTTTTAAGTTGGTTTTCTTTTTTAAAAAGCCATTATTAATTTCACATTTAATTGTGTTTTAGTTTTAGTTATAGAAAGGTTTACATTTTTTAACAATTCTAATTGTGTATGATGAATTGAGAAAATATTTCTTTATTGGATTTTGTTTCCATTTGAATAGTACAATCTATAACATTTAATAATTTGACAGTTATTTTGACTAAGAGAGCGCTGATATTTGTACATAAAATATTTGCACATTAGTGTGCGCTGGTATTACACAGTGGAGCACAAATATCACTTTCTTGAAAATGATATTTAGTGCTCCACTTGTATTCTGGCCATAAGTGTTTCTTATTATTTAGCAATGCACATAACATTAAAATTTTGTCAGAGACCTTAAAAAGATGAATTTATTTATGTTAGTACTAATAAAATGGTTTATCTGTGCATATAAAAAACAATCTGTTATACAATCTAGGCCTTTCTTTTTAAGGGTTTCTATAGATATTAGTTATTCATTTTCAATTACAGAATATACAGTATATACTTATTCTGAATGGAAATTTACCTCCTTTAATTTGACCTCCAATTATTTCTTTATTATCTATCAAAGATAATATTGGTGAAAGCACTGTAGAAATATTCTTGCATTTATTCAGGAGATATTCCTAAACATTTAACGTCTCTTTTATTATTGTATAGTAATGAATCATATTTAATCTTTGACTGGATTTCATTAATATCTTTTACACCTAATAGTTGGGTCTATATTCTTTGTAACATTGTCACTTGTCTATAGTTATATATATTTGGTAGTCCAAGTCCACCATTATTTTTTTTTTCCTATATAGCACTTCTTTACTAATACTGGGGTGAACATATTCCCAGATATAATTATTAATACCTCTTTGTAATAGTTTAAAATGTATACTAGGCACAGGATTGGTAAAGTTTGTAATATATGCAAGATCCTAGGGAGGATATTCATTTGTATAATATTAATTATCGACAACCATCCTTCTTATAGACCAGATAAAATTCAACATCTCTTTTTTGAGTAGGTTAATTGTTAGTTTAACCTTAGGTTTTTTATTTTCACAGGTAAGTTTTTATTTATTTTAATATAGGGACGTTGCAATTTTAATTTAAAAGTAGGGGATTGTTAGGTTTAGGGGTTAATAGTTTAATTTAGTTTTTTGCGACGTGGGAGGGCTGGCGGTTTAGGAGTTAATAGGTTTATTTAGTGGTGGTGATGTGGGAGGTCAGAGGTTTAGGGGTTATTAAATTTATTTAGTGGCGGCGATGTCAGTGAGCGGTGGAATAGGGATTAATAACTTTATTATAGTGGTGGCGATGTCGGGGAGCGGCGAAATAGGGGTTAATAACTTTTATTAGTGGCGCCGATGTCGGGAGCTTCAGATTAGGTGTTAATACGTTTTAAATAGTGTTTGCGATGCGGGAGGGAGGCGGAATAGGGGTTAATAGGTAGTTTATGGGTGTTAGTGTACTTTGTAACATTTTAGTTCTGAGTTTTGTGTAACAGTTTTGATGCACAAAATGTATAACTACTGGTCTCAGATAGCATAATGGATTGTGTCAGTATAGGCTAGAACGCAAGCATTTTAGCCTCACCGCACAACTTGTAATACCGAAGCTATGGAAATCCCACCCAAAAACGTCAATTTTTGAGTGCGGGATTGACGTTGCATTACAGGCTAAAATGCTTGTAGTATAGCTATACCAACAAGACTCATAATGACTGTGTTACTGTTTTTACGCTGAAATGGCCATTTTTTCAGCATTAAAACCATAATGTAAAACTCGTAATCTAGCCATATGGGTTTTAAAGAATTTGGAGACAGTTCCTCACTAAGGCATTGTCTTGTCACATTAATGAGGCTTGCATGTCACTTTCAGTTAAGTGACTCCATAGAAGAGTACATTTTTATTATTTGCTTTTTTGTTTTGTTTTATTTTTGTTTATACTTTTAGTTTGCAATATCAATTTTGCTTGACTGGGGGGCATAATTCCTCCCACAGAGACTGCAAGGACACTGCCTATTTACATGGCACATTCACCATCTTAGCAGGAGAAGAGAACTGGTAAAAAGCACTCTCAAAGCCACATCAGAGCCAAATAATTACCCCAGATTGGGGCTGCCAGCTCTCTGGATCCTCCACTACTGGTAGTTGTCTTTGTGTCTTACATTACTGTAATGTGGCTTTGTTGGTGAAGCTAGACATATCATCTCTGTTTCAAGCTGGCCCCACCCCCCCCAGAATTTCCCATTTTATGTATGATTGATATATTAATATATTATTAGCAGTAGTAGAGATTCAGAGGATTAAAAAGAATCAACTGCTCTTGAGAAAGTTGTTACAGCAAGTACATTGAACCCTGTGGAACAGACCACTTACAGTAAGAAGTACATATGACCAGACTAACACTTTATGATAATAAGGTGACACTTTATGATTATTTAACAAAACAAAACAAAGCCAAAGTACAAAGCCATTACACCTACCAGGTGTTCCAATAATATGCAATCTGTTTAACATCTAATGCAGGACAAATTCCTCATGGATAACAGTTTCAGCTGCGTGTTGTTCAGCATTTACTCAGGTACAAATTGTTAGAATACAATTTCCTATTGTTTATTTTATTTTGGTATTTATTGTATGTGCTTGCATATGTAATTTTGTATTATAATATTGTGTCAAAACAGCAGATGTTAACATTTACATCTTTTGTTAAAGTTACATTGTAAAATTTGCTTCCAACCGGAGTAAAACAATTCTAGCACTGTTCACCTCAAACTCTCAAACAGGCAAACTCCATGTATATTACTATGGAGCCCATTAATTATTAAATTTGAAGAATAAGTAAATGAATATATATATACAGTATATATATATATATATATATATATATATATATATATATATATATATAGCTACAGCATGACATAGACTACTGCCTACATCCCTTTTTGGAAACCTTACCTTCTTACATAAAAGATACCAGTGATGCTCTCAAGAAATTGGGTAGCTTAACAATAGAGGAAAACACATTATTAGTGGCAATAGATGTCGAATCGCTGTATTCGTCAATCTCTCATAATTTGGGATTGGAGGCCTGTAAATATTATTTGGAACAGAGAGGAACAAAATATGGGTTACACATTAACTTTGCACTGGAGATACTTGATTTTGTGCTTAACAGAAATGATTTTATGTTTGATTGAAAATTCTACTGCCAATTCTTAGGGACCGCTATGGGAGCAAGATGTGCGCCAACATATATCTGACTGTAGCTGGGAAAGTGGGAGGCGGACCATGTATTAGACATTATATCTCAGTATGAAGATAAAATGAAACTGTGGGGGCGCTAAATCGACGACATATTGGTCCTATGGAATGGTAAGGAAAGGGAACTGAAAGACTTAATAGAATTGCTGAACCAAAATTATTTAAATTTTAAATATACATATAGTGTACGTACAGTAGAATCACACATTTTTGGATCTTCAAATTTCAGCCAAAAATGGAATGATACAAACTGAAATATATAGAAAAGAGACTTCAGATAATACTATTCTAAAAGCAGACAGCCATCACTTTGGCTCGGTAATAAAAGGAATTCCATATGGCCAATACTTCCGATATAAGCGTAACTGTTCTACAGCCGAATCTTTCAGAGAAAGGATACCCCAATAAAAATTTTAAACAGAGTTACCAAAAAACATGTAAAAATTCAAGAGATGACACCCTGTATAGTTAAGACAAATATCAGAAATTGAATAAACAGAACAATCCTAGTGATGGAATCAGATTCATCACTACCTTCAATAATAAATGGCAGGACTTAAGGGCAATTTGTTCAAAAACATTGGGGAGTCCTATGCACCAATCCAATTATTAAAGAAATTGTGGGGGAAGGACCTACAATGACCAAATGTTTAGGGACAAACTAGTCCATAGCCACTTTAGACAAACAAAACAAAAAATACATGGCTCGCAAACTAACAAACAGAAAGATGGAAACTTCCCATGTGGCAGATGTAGTGTATGTAAGAACATGCAGAAGGGGGACACAGTTGTGGATATACACAACAAAAAACACAAAATAAAGGGACACATCACATGTCGCAGTGAAGGAGTAATATACATGATAACATGCTCATACACAGTTTACTACATAGGGAAAACCTACAGGGAATTAAAAGAGAGTGTCAAAGAACACAAACGGGATATCCAAAACAAAAATTTGAAGGATAGTAGTGTAGCAAGACATTTCTTTAGTTTTCAGAGGAGGTGACCTAGACAGGCAACTTTTGCAATTAGAGTTTAAGTGGATTTACAACATGGACACTCTAACACCAATAGGTCTAAATGAAGAAAATAACTATGCGCCCTTTCTGTAAAATAACCAATAAATAAATATTAAAATCAATTAAAAGGGGCTTCCTGTGGGCGGAGTGTGCACACGTAGTGCGGTTTGCTGGATCTTGCTCTCCCATAGCACGATGAGAACGCTAAACTTGTCGTCTCGACTGTTTCCTTGGCCGTGTTTCAAGCCAGGCGGTCTGGATACTTAGAAGCCCCACAGTGGTGGGTCCAGCCGAGCGGAAGCCAGGAATGGGCTGTTAGCCGACAAGCCCCGGAACAGACTACCCAAGCATTAGACGCAAGCTAGAGACAAGCTAAACCTGCTCAAAACCTGCTGGGGGAGGAGTGCTGACTTGCGGAGGCAAAAGAAGGAAGCGGAGCAGTGAGGCAACGCTATCCAACCGGTGGTAGGTGGAGTGACTAGCCCTGAGTGCAGGATGTATCTTTGGCGTCCCCTGTACAGAAACGGCAGCAAGACTGCTTGAATCACCCAAGACACAGGCTTACCGGACTGGAGATAGAGCGCCCCTGCATATGATCCCCTGAAGCCACGATTGGTAAGAACGCCGGTGTAAGTCCCTGTGGTCCACAGGGTGAAGGTAAGGCGATTCATTATAAGGGACTAGGGAGCTGCATTGTATTGCGGTCTGTACATCACCGCCAAAGAAAAGCTCTATACGGAATGATTTAAGGGTGCCAGGTATGCTGCTCTTTAGCAACTGGACTGAGTAAAAGTTATAAGTCCACACACCGGTTGGCCACACATTATTTATCTGTGAAGGGGTATAGAGGAAAGAACGCTACAGGGAAGCTCTCTGTACTCTGTACTCTGAATTAAAATCCCTGGTTAAATACTATCCAGAGAGCAGGAATAAATATATATGTGCTCCAGGAACTTTGGGATATGAATAATGGTAAACCTGCTGATTGTTCTGGTTTGTCTCACCAGGGAAAAGTTATAGAGAAACGTTATATGGGTTTTCTTGAAATGCTGGAATACTGCTCCGGTCACAGTCAGTAAGAGCAACTAGTCTCCAGAGACTTTAAACACGCTGTATACTGCCCATTAATATAGAGGAAGCACTGAGAAAGAAAATATTCCTAAAACTTGTTGTTCTCTCTTCAAAGACTGAAAGTGACTGGTTAATAATGCCACAATAAGGCTCTAATAAGAGTCTAATGCCTGATAAATACTGGATAGATAACTGCTTGCTATTAAATATGTGATAGATATATCTAGGCTGCAAATAGGATATTTCTTATTTACTATATAAACATATATTTTAAGGTGAATGCAGATTGCCAGATGGTTTAATTAAGAGCTACTAATAATTACTAGGAAAAACTGTTAAACTGGTTAATACTTTAGTAGACTACTGGGAAAATACTCTGCTGAAATAGTTATTGTGTAATATGAGCTGTCTGAGTTGTTGAAATTGGTTACAAAATATTTAATAGAGGTATTTATGATACAATTCAGTGCACATATCACTTGTTATATAACAAAAGTAGACATGTAGATGGCTTAACTAAGATCTGCTAATTGTTATTGCTAAACATTGATAGTAATAAAATATTAACTGCAGAAGCATTGAGCATTATAGATATCCACCTTGTAGAGTACGAAACTGTTAAGAAAGGATAAGAACTCCTATACTGAGCATATACTACTCTAGTTTCTACCCTGGACATTAGTATAGGAATAATCTCCCCTTAGAGGGAAAAAGGAATTGAGAGTAATCACTGAATCCAGTTATTATGAAGTGGTTAATATATAAGGTCCTATGAATATCTGAATCAGGACATATAAGCGAAGGCTCTTTATATGTCTGGTATGTGAAGCTATATAACGCTAGGATAAAGTTGCTGAGTATATAACTGCATAACAAGTCTTGGTCTTGACTCCATCAATTATAACAAAGTGACGGTATAGCCTTAGAAACTGTATATTTCACTGTCTCACAAAACGTGCATCACCTTTCTACCTTTGTATAATTAATCTAGTTTAGGAATTTGACACCTATTCACTTTTTTTTTTTTTCCACTTAATGGACAAATTTTTGTCCTCTTCTGTTTATTCACCTTTAGCTATGCCACCCAAATCTAAGGATAAAAAGGCGCCTAGAACAAGTTTAAGCTCTCATGAGGAGTCCATGCTCATGCCCATAGAGAGTAAAGATTTATTGCAGCACATGTCTGATTTATTTACGCCACAATTCACTGAGATCAAAGTTGAGATAACTAATTTGGTATCAGAAATTAGACAGTTCTCCAAGCGGCTTGATGAAGTAGAGCTCAGAGTTTCTGGTATAGAGGACCAGGTAACTAGCCAAGAAACATTAGTATCTGAACATGAAAAAAGAATGGTTGCCATGCAGGCTAAGGTTGAGGATCTAGAAGATAGGTCCAGATGAAATAATATTAAAGTAGTTGGTCTGCCTGAAAGTTCAGAGTACAGCGACCTTATATTTTTTGCATCGGTGCTTCTGCCTTAAGCCTTGGGCCTACAGAAGCAACCTATGTCAATTGAAAGGGCACACAGACTGGGAATAATTAAAGAGAACCCTAGTGGATCTCCCAGACCTAGAACTATCATAATAAAGTTCCTTAACTTTCAGGACAAGATCGCCATAATGCAGAATTATCGTAAAACTCAGGAATGTAAAATAAATCAGCATAGAATACTACTATTCCAAGATTTCTCGGCAGAAACTTCTGCAAAACGCAGAATAATGGCACCATACTGTACCAAATTTATTAATGCCAATTTACAAGCAAGATTAGTCTACCCGGCCAAAATTATAGTTAATGTAAACGGCACGACCCGAACACTTACAGAAGTTGAACCAGCTCAAGCATTATGCAAAGAACTTAAACTTAATTAGAGAGAATAGAATTACAGGCTTCACCACTCTTGATAGTATTAATTATGAATGGTGCCCAGTTTGTATGTATGAATGTTGTGATGCTGAATGGTGTTGTTTTCCTTTTTTCCTTTTTTTTTTTTTCTCTTTCTCTCTCCTCCTTTCCCTCCTCTCTCGCATACCCACAACAATATCTTTCTTTGTATAGAATAAAATGAAAATAAACTAACTTAACTTTCTATCGTGGAACGTAGGCGGAATAACCTCCCCAATAAAAAGAAAGTCAATAATAAAACACAAACTCTTTTAACCCACAAATTGTATTCCTCCAAGAAACTCATCTAAAACCGGAGGAAGCTTTAAAATTAAAGTCCAAATGGGTGGGAGACATTATCCACTCACCATATTGTGGGAGGAAAAAGGGAGTGGCGATATTATTTAACAAAAATTTGCAGTGTGATATTCTCTCCCAACTGATAGATCAAAGTGGGAGATATATTATCTTAGAAGTACTGATCCACGAACTAAAAATTGTGTTATGTAACATATATGGTCCAAACAAACCAGACAGAACCTTCTGGGATAATCTGAAGGCTAAATTGATGTCCTACAGTAATCAAAGAATTATTATTGGCGGAGACTTTAATATTGCCCATAGGCCGCGAATAGATAGGATCAAATGTGTAAATAAAAGTGAACATGGGAAAAACCGGACCCTCTCTGATTTTATGTCAGATATTGGGCTTACGGATATATGGCGTATGCAGTTTCCAGACGTTAAAGCATTTACATGCAAATCAAAAACTTTTAATACGCTCTCACGCATAGATATGTTTCTGGCCTCAGAACAGGCATTAAACCAAGTTATTACTACAAGTATTAAAGACATAGTTATCTCTGACCATGTGGTTATATCCCTGTTGATAAAGATGGGACCAGATTTTGGTCCAAATTTCTCTAGGCTCTCCTTTCCCTCCCACTTAATAAACAATTTGCATTTTACCAACTGGATGGTTGAGAAGTGGAACACATACAAGAATACTAATAATACCTATTTATCAAAACCAGAAATATTCTGGGAAGCATACAAGACGTTTATCAGGGGTGAAGTTAGAGCCTATTTATGTAAAATGAAAAGGAAAAGTAAGGCCAGAGAATTTAAACTAACAAATCAAGTTAGGAACGCATATGAAGCTTACATTAAAAACCCTGTTAAACAGGCATGGGGCAATTATGTCGTAAAAAAAAATGAAAGGGACTTATTTATCAAACATAAAACTGTACAAGAAGACCTAAGACTGAGAGCCAAGTACCAGGGGAATTATGGGAGGTCGGCCAGATATCTTTCTACCTTAATTAAAAACAGACAAATCCTTAAAAGAATTCATAAAATCAGAGTGGCAGGTAAATGCGTTACCAACCCTAATGAAATTAAAGAAGCTTTTTTATGAATTCTATAAAAAAATTTATAAGAAGGGAGAAACAGATATACAAAATAAATTGAGTTTTTGGAATAACCTTAAAATACCTAAATTAGCCGCCCAAGAACTAGAATTATTAAATTTACCTATTACAGTAGAAGAAGTAATAGAACAGATCAGAACTGCTAAAACCCACAAAGCCCCTGGTCCTGATCAGCTCCCAATAGAACTGTATAAAATCCTGCTTGACTATATCCCAGAGACTCTAGTGAAGCTATTTAATGCATATCATACGGAAAATAAAAAGCCATCAAGATACTTCTCGACATCCATTATCACTCTTATACCCAAAAAGAATAAAGATCCAGAAAATATGTCCTCATATAGACCAATATCCCTTCTAAACTGTAATTATAAATTTTTTACGGCAATCATTGCAAATAGATTGAAGGCCTATATAGGGAAGATAATCCACTCGGATCAAGTGGGCTTCATGCCAGGTAGAAATGTCTCTAAAATTATACGCCGGGTACTCACGGTCCTAGATTTTTTTTGGACCAAAGATAGGGGTGAGGGATGTCGAGAACGATCTAGTTTGGTGCTACTAGCGATTGATGCCGAAAAGGCTTTTGACCTCATTAATTGGGACCATTTATTCTACTCATTAAAAAGTTTCGGATTTGAGGGCAATATCTTAAACACAATACACGCAATCTATCAGAATCCAATCTCAAATTTACTAATTAATGCTGAACTTTCGCAAGACATTATTCTAGGAAAAGGTACACGTCAGGGTTGCCCCTTGTCACCCCTATTGTTTAACTTAGCACTTGAACCTTTTGCGGTCAAATTGAGGCAAGAACTCTCAGGGATAATGGTAGGTAAAATTAAAAATGTCCTCACGTTATACGCGGACGATTTACTTTTATTTTTGAATGAATCTGACTCCTCGATCCATCACTTTCTGACTCTAGCTGAACAATTCGGATCTTTCGCTGGTTATAAAATTAACCTAGAAAAATCCGAAATTCTGTGGATTACTCAAAATGATCTAGATATCCTTTTAAGTCAGTAGAAATTATAAACTATTTAGGGATTAAAATCCACAAAGATCCGAATATGTGGTACAGATTAAATTTTACACCTTATCTAAGTAAATATAAAAGTCAGGTAAATAAATGGGTCTCGCTCCCTATATCTCTATCAGCTCGAGTAGCTATAGTTAAGACCATTTTCTTCCCACAATTGTTATACCTATTACAAAACCTTCCATCTCTAATGAAAAATAAAGATTTAGCTCTATTTAATAATATTACAGCTAGTTTTTTTATGGAAACAAAAGCGTAGACGAATATCTATATATAATCTATCTCTACCTGCAAATTCTGGAGGATTGGCACTCCCTAATCTCGGATATTATAATCTAGTTACACAAAGCAAGTATGTGCTGGATTGGATTACTGAAAAAGATTATTCAACAAACCTATCTCTAGAAATGGAAATGGTGACCCCATATTCCCTAAGAGCGCTGATACATCTTGATAAGAAAGAGTTACCCAAGCGGCTGGGCCGAATGGGGACAATGTTGAACCCCATCTTGGCGTGGCATAAAATATGTGATGAGCTAGAAGTTAACCGGAGGTCCTCAAAATATCTTCCAATATGTGGCAATCCCAAATTCCTACCTGGAATTTCTTCTAAAATTTTTCAGGATTGGTCCAGCAAAGGACTACTAGAAGTGATACAAATTAGGCACACTACGTTAGACATGGCGAAATTATTTGTGGACCTCCAGAAAGAATTTGGGCTACATAAACACTGTTTCTTTGCATACTTACAATTGAGACATCTGAATGAATCACTCTGGCAGGAAAATAAAATAGACTGGAAGTTGGGAGATATTAATCCAATAATAAATATCTATAAACAGGGTAATATGTCTACTTCTTTTATGTATAAATTATTAATTAATAAGGCCGGCCAGACTCGTTTAGAGGTATTAGTTGAGAAATGGAAAATAAACCTTCCTCTAGTTACCTCTGAAGAAATGGAGGGCAGTTTTAATAGAGTATGAAAATCAACTAACATTATATCATGGAGAGAATCACACTGCAAACTCCTTAATATGACATATGTGACGCCTGCCCACCTTAAAAAATGGTCACCCACTGGTAATCATGCTTGCCCAAAATGCGGTAATTTGAACACGGATATTATGCACTGCTTCTGGAGTTGTCCGCTAATTAATCAATTCTGGAACAAGGTAAAGTTCTGGATCTCCCGAAGTTTAGACGAACCATTCATATTAAGTCAACAGGAGGGTTTTTTTATGTGTAACCATACGAAAAACAAACAATACAAGACAATTAATACAATGATTTAAGCCGCCCGTAATCTAATTTTACTAAATTGGAAATCCTCTAAACCCCTGTCTTTTAAAAATGATAAACTATCGATCGCTAATATAGTTATTATGGAACAATACTCCAATGATCTTTACATAGAAGGGAAACTGGAGAAATATCTGCAAAAGTGGCTAGGTATAATGAAAACCTATCCTTCATTAATTCAACAACAATTTATATCCATTATTAAGAAAACAACTTATTTTGATAAACTGATGCAGACAGGTAATCTACCCCCGGAATGGGTATAAATGTGCTATACATGACAACCTTAGGGCATATAGTACTCTGATGGTAGGGTTGCGAGGGAGGGATATGATTTTTTTTTTCTTTCCCTTTTTTTTTTTTTTGTTGTGTTGTGAGTGCTGTGGTTGTTGTTGTTGTGTATGAATGTGACATACTAAAAAGTTAAAATCGGCCAACAAGGGTTAATACAGCACCCAATAATAGGAGGTTAAAATAAGGCAGAAAGGGGGAAGAGGAAGGAAAGGGGGAAAAGGGGGGTGAAAAGAGAGAAGAAAGGGAAAGAGAAGGAAAGGGGGGAAACGAGGGGAAAAGGGAAAAGAGGATGCTCTATCTATAATAATGGCTTAAAAGGTTCTCCTTAGTTCTCTCTCTAGTATAATGGATTGATAGCCCTCCCCTTGACTTTGGTTACAATCAACTAATCAACCTTCTCAGATAAATGATTCAGTTTATCTCTCCTTTGTCTTCCGTTATTGCTTATATACAAACATACTGCACACTATTAGATGTTATATTTGTTGATATAATTTGAGCACCCTGTGCGGTGAGATAATGATGTGATTGTAACATTGCTTTAAGTTTTTCTTAAAATGCTGTATTGATCTTGTTGGATTACAAATAAATATTTTAAAAAAAAATCAATTAAAAGAATAATGGATCAGACTCACCCTAAAGCAATAAAGTAATAAACAATGGTATTAAAAAGGTATATAAAAAAAAAAGATATCCCCAATAGAAATGACAATAAGTCCTTAGCCCTAAAGTATCTTAAAATGGGAACAATAATGTAAATATAAAGTTGAAAAATCTTTAAAAATCTGCCCTTAAAATGTATAGCTATATGAATAGGAAGCTCTGTATAGCTATAGGGTAGGAAAACCCATAATAAATAAACAAGAAGGATAAATTCTGGCTGCCAAATTCCAGTAGTAGCAGTACTAAGAAACTAGTTGTGTTTCAATCTTCATATTAAGGGATGTAAATACATGAATGTATATACAATTAATTGTTTTAAATTGATAACAATAGGTTGTCAGATATGTTTTAATTACTCAGTTTAAGAAAATTGGATAAGTATATAAACAAAGAATGTATAGTTAGAGGAATTTGATATTACCTTCATGATACCACCTTGAATAACTATGTCACTACAATAAGACGTTATGATTGGAAGAATAACTTTACCCGGACCTGTCAGAACCAGAGAGGGATCATTACCAGCAGCACTGATACGCTGTGAAGAAGCCGCACCTGAACTTCCTAGCGGGCAAAACCAGAGTAAGCTGAAGTCTTTCTAACCTCTTTGGCCATTAAGGGTTCCTAAATTACATTCAAGCATGCAGGAAAACTACTCTGGATAACCAGTAAAAAGCAGGGGCAGCCGATGTAACAAGGAACAGTCCATTGATATGTAGATGACTTGGATGTGGTGAGATATAGAGGGGTCCCTTAGGGGTGAGTATATCTCTCAGTAGGAGTACCCCTGGGGTTTGAATACCTGACATGCGCTTATCTAGCTGTGAATTTACCTTCCTCACTATTGATGTCTGCTGGACTGTGTGTTATGCTTAAACTGACTGCCGCTTTTGACCGCCACTAACTTGCATTAATAGGATGTTGTTCTCAAGTGCCTGCTCTGACTGCTATGCTAATTAAATAACATTAAGCTGCAATAATATTTGGAACTGCATGGTCCTATATGCTACTAATCCATTGGTCATTACAACATTGACCTGCTTAAACTTCTGGGACTGTATTTTCTATATCTTTGTTTCACATGCAGATTTTAAAATAACATCCATACCAAGATTCTGAATTGATCTCTGCCATTTACATATACGGTCTCAAACTAAGTGTCTGATCCACACTGAACTGCCTATTGCTGCTTAATATTATTGCTGCTTTAAGGACTAGACCTGTATAGACAGAGGTTAACTGTATGGTTATAGTTTGATTACTAAATTGTTGTAATCTATATCTCAGTCACTCTGGCATTTATTTGGGGTACCCATTCACCATGGCCATAGGTGTGTTTTTTAACTTTAATTTAAGGTGTGCTAACTAATAACATTTTTATATTGTATTCATTTTATACCTTCCCCTTTTCTTTGATTTGTGTAGATTTGGATCATCCACTTTCATACAAACTTTCATTAATTTTTTACTATATGGATTTTCTTTTTTCTGTATATTCTTTCTTTCTGAACTATATATATATATATATATATATATATATATATATATATATATATATATATATATATATATAAAATTCTTTTTTGTTTTTCATTTTATTTTATTATAGGTACAGTGCTCTATTCATTGTTGATAATTTTACCAAAACAGTTGATAAATAAGCCACTAATATTTAAAATTTAAAAAGAACAGTTTAATTTTAAAAGTCTAAATGAACTAGATAAACTGAAATATTACTCTGTCCTTTGCATGGGCTGACCTCACATAATTGTTAGAATATATATAGCAATGCTGATGCCATTTTGTCTTTAGTCATCCATTTTGGCTAGTAATGGTTTATTATAAGCTTATTATAACAGTTTATTATGCTGTGAGAAAATAATATGTTGATGTTCTAAGCTGAACACGCTATCTCAATAATTGGTTGAATGCCCTTGCTATGTGCTGGGCGATGCGCTCAGGTATACTTTTTATCTAAAACTACTTGCTTATTAAAAATACTCCTTAATATTCCTTTTTACTCAATTATATTTTAATAAGGTTCCTTTGTTCTAAGCAATACTGTGTAAGATGATGTAACTATGAGTAAGTCATTGTTTAACCCTATATGGTGTACCCATTGTCTATAAAAGTATTGTACGCTTTATAATAAACAGAACAGTAATTAGACTTTCCTTGTTGCATGTCTGATTTCTGGTACCGAGATATCTCGTCAGGTGACCCATTCAGTTCCAGGTGAAGGTGTAGAATACTGCTAAGTGATAACCCTCCCTTAAGATAACGCCTAACAATTCTGGTGTCAGAGTGTGGGATTCACATTGGGTAAGTATAGAATTGTATTTTTATCCTGCTTTTCCCTCTGTGAATCTGAACCCAAAGTCTGGCCAGCGTTAGTTAAAGGATTAAAGTCCTTTAATAAGGGGGTTAAAACTCCCCTAGATAGGTTTGAGTCCTGCTAGTAAAGCACGCATTTGCGGAGGTTTGAGTCCTAGCGCAAGTTGTAGCGCAATTTTAGCGTGAGTTAAAGGCCCCTATTTATCAACCTGTCAACTTACTTGCATTCGCCGGCACCAATACACTCACCTAAGATTGCCTAACATCGATGCCGCAGACCTGAGTACGCTCTCCAAAGTTACCAAAAAAGCTGTCAAAAAGCCACGCACCAAGTACGGTGCGATGAGCAGCGGACTGTTGTCATCAATCTCGCTGCTCTTCGGCTTTTTCCCAGCATTATTGGTACCCTGTCACTAAACACCCACACTATACTAAACTGTTTTACCCCTATCCCGCTGCTCACAGACCCCGCCGCAACTAAATAAAGTTATTAATCCCTAAACCGCTGCTCCCGGAGCCCACCGTCACCTACATTATACTTATTAACCCCTAATCTGCCAACCCCTACACCGCTGCCACCTACATTATACTTATTAACCCCTAATCTGCCGCTCCCTACACTGCCGCCACCTACATTATGTTATTAACCCCTAATCTGCCATCGCCAATGTCGCAGCTACTATATTAAATTTATTAACCCCTAAACCTAAGTCTAACCCTAACACCCCATAACTTAAATCTAATTTAAATAAATATAAATAAAATTACTATCATTAACTACATTATTCCTATTTAAAACTAAATACCTATAAAATAAACCCTAAGCTAGCTACAAAATAACTAATAGTAACATTGTATCTAGCTTAGAGTTTATTTTTATTTTACAGGCAAGTTTGTATTTATTTTAACTAGGTAGAATAGTTACTAAATAGTTATTAACTATTTAATAACTACCTAGCTAAAATAAATAAAAAAGTACCTGTAAAATAAAACCTAACCTAAGTTACAATTACACCTTTTGCGGGGCATTGCCCCAAAGTAATCAGCTTTTTTACCTGTAAATAAAAAAAAACCTCCAACAGTAAAAACCACCACCCACACAACCAACCCCCCAAAAATACAGTAACTAAAAAAACCTAAGCTCCCCATTGCCCTGAAAAGGTCATTTGGATGGGCATTGCCCTTAAAAGGGCAGTTAGCTCTTTTGCAAGCCCAAAGCCCTAGCCTAAAAATAAAACCCACCCAATACACCCTTAAAAAAACCTGACACTAACCCCCTGAAGATCGACTTACTGGGAGACGTCTTCATCCAAGCCGGGCGAAGTGGTCCTCCAGATGGGCAGAAGTCTTCATCCAAGCCGGGCAGAAGTGGTCCTCCAGATGGCAGAAGTCTTCATCCAGACGGCATCTTCTATCTTCATCCATCTGGCGCGGAGCGGGTCCATCTTCAAGACATCTGATGCGGAGCATCCTCCTCGGCCAATGACTACCCGACGAATGAAGGTTCCTTTAAGTGACATCATCCAAGATGGCGTCCCTTGGATTCCGATTGGCTTAATTCTATCAGCCAATCGTAATTAAGGTAGAAAAATCCTATTGGCTGATGCAATCAGCCAATAGGATTGAACTTCAATCCTATTGGCTGATTGGAACAGCCAATAGAATGCAAGCTCAATCCTATTGGCTGTTCCAATCAGCCAATAGGATTGAAGTTCAATTCTATTGGCTGATTGCATCAGCCAATAGGATTTTTTCTACCTTAATTCCGATTGGCTGATAGAATTCTATCAGCCAATCGGAATCTAAGGGACGCCATCTTGGATGATGTCACTTAAAGGAACCTTCATTCGTCGGGTAGTCATCGGCCGAGGAGGACGCTCCGCGTCAGATGTCTTGAAGATGGACCCGCTCCACGCCGGATGGATGAAGATAGAAGATGCCGTCTGGATGAAGACTTCTGCCATCTGTAGGACCACTTCTGCCCGGCTTGGATGAAGACTTCTGCCCGTCCAGAGGACCACTTCGCCCGGCTTGGATGAAGACGTCTCCCGGTAAGTCGATCTTCAGGGGGTTGGTGATTTTTTTTAAGGGTGTATTGGGTGGGTTTTATTTTTAGGTTAGGGCTTTGGGCCTGCAAAAGAGCTAACTGCCCTTTTAAGGGCAATGCCCATCCAAATGTCCTTTTCAGGGCAATGGGGAGCTTAGGTTTTTTTAGTTAGTATTTTTTTGGGGTGTTGGTTGTGTGGGTGGTGGGTTTTACTGTTGGGGGAGTTGTTTGTATTTTTTTTACAGGTAAAAGAGCTGATTACTTTGGGGCAATGCCCCGCAAAAGGCCCTTATAAGGGCTATTGGTAGTTTGGTTTAGGCTATTTTTTTTTTTTATTTTGAGGGTCTTTTTTTTTTTTTTTTTTTTTTTTTAAATATTTTTTATTGAGGGAAAGTTTCGGCATACATAAAAAAAACATTAAAGCCTTACACAATTACATTCAAAGAGTAGCAATAACAAGATATGTTATACAGAGTGCATATTGAGCTACAGAATCTAAGGTTGGTAATATCAATTGTGCAACGTAAAGATATAATCCATAAATGCCCATGGTAACATAAGCCTTCTCTACCAAGATAAGAGGCTACTCTTGGGCCTCAGTGCATAAAAGAGAAAATAACATTGACAGAAGGCTATTTAGAGTAGAAGAGCCCACTCGTGGCTCTCATTACATTCCCCTCAAATTTTACATTTTCGTTATACTGCAACTGTTAATTATAAAGAAAACATGGTAAACAGGGAGTGAACACTTATTATATATACAGAAATGGAAAGAATAGAATTAGCAGTATAAGATTGGATGAATATAAATGTATATTAGACAACCTTGCAGAACTAATAGGAGAGATGATGTTAAATATGTTGATATACTGCAAGATTTTGCTAGAGAAAAAGGTAAATAAAGTGCGGTATATGCAAGAAAAACCGCGTATTTAGGCCTTCTGCTAAGGAAGGATTATTATGTGGGGTGGGGGGTAGGAGGTGGTAATTTGCTTATGGTAAATAGATAAAACATCCGACTAGCTTCCGATTGTGCCGAATAACTGTACCTGTAGGGAATTACAGTTGAAATAACTTTTGTAGCATCATAATTCTCCTGTAGCTGTCTAACATGCCCATCTGTGTTCATTTTACAAAGTGAATTAAACTAGGTGAGACATGCCAGTCATCCAACTATACAAATTCTAATTTTTAAAAGTAGGATGCTGATAGTATAGTGCTCTATTTGTTAACCCTGGATATATGATAACCATAATGCTCCTCCGGTATATAAGTAGGGTGAGTAAAATACTGATAACAGTACCCAATATAGTTAATCACTATCTGGTGCTAAAGGGTAGGGCATTGAATAGGCCTTATGAGTATAGAACAAAAGAGAAATAGGTGAGTGTAAAAGCAGTGAAACCATTAAATAACTCCTCCCCAAGGATATAAATACCCTAACTCCCGGATGTGGGCCCACCATCCAGGACCAGAAGGTCATATATGATTAACACCTAGGGAAAGGGAATTATAACAGCCTACGTTGTGCTATAGCTTAAATTATTTTGCTAGAATAAGACACCCTACCTGGCATGTCTAAAATTGTAAAGTAGGGACTTCCTCACATCATAATTCAACCATCAGGGCTAAGCAAGAAAACCAACAGTGTATTATAAAAATAATCTCAGAATACATGCCCTGAAAATTAACAGTTAAGTTAGGCACTGTGTGAAGACTATAAGAAACTACATTGTCAATTACCTTATTAAACAAGATATTGAGATGTTCACTTAAACACCTACATTGGGAGTCAAAATAAAATCTAGACTAAGAAATGAGCACCAGGGGATCACATGTCTAAAGGGAGAAAAAAGGGAAATGAGTGGTTACAAACATAGGAGATTGTGTAACGTCAAGTTAGCTTATATCTAATAAAAAAAATAAGAAAAAACCCTACTAGGTACCCTCTAACACAAAACTCTAGTTAACAGGCATAACACAAACAATGACCTTAATATGAAATGCAGAGATAAGAGAGCTGACTATATCAAGAACACTGTCTATTATCTCCTGAAGCTGCATCTGTGGTCAGCTCAGCCCACTTCATGGTAAGACAAGTACACCTTTAGCATCATGGCTTCTTCTCCACACAGACACGGTCCCATGGAATGTGGAGGACCATGCACAGTCCACGGGGCCTCTTTAGTGACAGTAAGTTCTGGGAGTTTAAGCATTGACAGTCCTGTAGCCTGGGCAAGGGTCTCTGTTCAACGGAGTCCATGTAAGGAGGCCAGCTGGCAGGTAATGAGCACACATGGTGCTAATTCTCTCTGCGGCAGAGATCTTCTCAACCTTGACAGCCTGTTATCTCTTTGAGCCGCCGCCGGGCCCCCACCAGAAGAACTCACCACAGCAATCTTTTTCTCTGAACTGGGGCCTAGGAATTTTGAAGGCGAGCCACCTATATCGGATTCAAGCTCCTCCTGGGGTGAGTATGTAATTGTAGTTGAAGCGCTAGCCACATCGCGCTCTTGAGAATGCGAGGTGCCTGTAGCCGGACCCAGTCGTTGTATCACGGTTGTAATCAAGAAAGTAAGGTCCTTCTCTAGGTTCCTGAAGTGCACATCTATCGATTGTAGCATAGCCTGTTCCCAGGCCTCCATGTTAGAACCGTACTCTGGGCTTAGCAGACAGATTGCCCGCAAACTGCCTGCCGCCACCTCTAGCAAAGATGATGGTGGGTGGCTACTTAAGCTCAGTCACTTAGGAGGTGGTAGTTTATGGGACTCTGGTTCCACAGTAGATTTCAGAGTCCACTAAGAAAGGGCCCAGCAACTAAAATGGCGAAGTTCGCTGGGTGGCCGGGTAGAAAGTCTAAATGTTGGTGTGTGCTTTCAGCATAGATTTCTGTCAGCTCTGCGTTCCTGCATGGGTATTAGAGGGCACTTTGATGATAAATCAGGGAAAGTGAGGCAGATAATATTGCAATATATTGCATATGTTAAATTAGAAATCAGGAGCTCTGTCTAGACACGTCTAGCTTTGTCGGTCGTTGGCTCCTCCCCCGGTCTTTTTTATTTTGATAGGGCTATTAGATTAGGTGTAATTAGTTTAAATTTCTGTAATTTGTTTATTATTTTCTGTAATTTAGTGTTTTTTTTTTTTTGTACTTTAGATAATTGTATATAATTTAGTTAATTGTTTTTAATTTATTTAATTGTATTTAATTGTAGTGTAGTGTTAGGTGTAATTGTAACTTAGGTTAGGTTTTATTTTACAGGTAAATTTGTATTTATTTTAGCTAGGTAGTTATTAAATAGTTAATAACTATTTAGTAACTATTCTACCTAGTTAAAATAAATACAAACTTGCCTGTAAAATAAAAATAAACCCTAAGCTAACTACAATGTAACTATTAGTTATATTGTAGCTAACTTAGGGTTTATTTTATAGGTAAGTATTTAGTTTTAAATAGGAATAATTGAGATAATAATTGTAGGTTTTATTTAGATTTATTTAAATAATATTTAGGTTAGGGGGTGTTAGGGTTAGGTTTAGACTTAGGTTTAGGGGTTAATACATTTAGAATAGTGGCAGCGACGTTGGGGGTGGCAGATTAGGGGTTAATAAATGTAATGTAGGTGGTGGCGGTGTAGGGGGCGGCAGATTAGGGGTTAATAACATAATGTAGGTGGCGGTGGGCTCTGGGAGTGGTGGTTTAGGGGTTAATAAGTTTATTTCGTTGCGGCGGGGTCCGGGAGCGGCGGTTTAGGGGTTTATAAGTATATAGTAGGTGGCGGCAGTGTAGGGGGCAACAGATTAGGGGTGTTTAGACTCAGGGTACATGTTAGGGTGTTAGGTGTAAACATAACTTTAATCTTCCATAGGAATCAATGGGATATCGGGCAGCAGCGAACATAAGCTTTCGCTGCTTTCAGACTCCTATTGATTCCTATGGCATCTACCGCCTCCAGGGCGGCTGATTAAAAACCAGGTACGCTGGGCCGGAATAGTGCCGAGCGTACCTGGTGGATATTTGTTAACTTCCAAAAGTAGTCAGATAGTGCCGAATTTGCATTTGGAACATCTGTAATGACGTAAGCATCGATCTGTGTCGGACTGAGACCGGCGGATTGTATGTTACGTCACAAAATGTTACTTTTGGCGGTCTGTAGGCTTTCATAAATATGGAGAATCAAGGTCTCCACAATTACGCTGCAGAATTCCAGCGTATTTGCAGTTGACAGCTTGATAAATATGCCCCAAAGTCTCACCTTATTTAAAGGGTTAAATTTCCTTATATAAGCAAATAGTATAGTTTAGTTTAATTATCACTGGAGCACTGGTCACTTGCTGATGCTTGTTGCTTATTTGCTTTCGCTTCACTGCTTTTTAATTTGTGCTGTGCTGAGCTGTGCTTAAGAATATTCAAGTAATTGTGATTATATTATTGCTGCTAGTATTGTGTTGTTAAAATGGGGTCTGCTCACAGCAAAAATATTGATAATAATGCTGAAATACAGAAATGTAATATTAAGTATAAATCTGTCAGAGATGTACCATCCAGCGCTGGTCAGAATACTTTACGTACCACAAATCCTAAGCCAGTTAAAGGGGAAACTCCAAGAAATTTTGTAACAAGAGTAGCAGGTGGATATTATACTGTCCCATTTAATGATAATCTGTCCAGCAGGACAGAAATGTTATACCCTCAGGAAATAAATCAGTTCCCTCGTACAGGCTCTCTGTGTGAACCGCATATTACTATGATATGGGGCATGTGTTTAAAGGATTCTGCTTATCAGGGTCCAGATGGAGACCCCTTATGGGATAAGAAATACATGAGAGAATGTGGAGAAGGTTGGGTGAAACTGGCCTCTTTTTGGACCGATTGTGACACCCTGCCCCCACCATATCAAAATGCCTCATCAGCTCCTCCGCCTGCACTGTATCCCTCACTAGCTGCTTTAAATGAGGCACAGAGAAGGGATGCAGAGTGAGAAGAAGAGAATGCTATTGCATCTTAGATGTCTACAAAGGGGTCAACAGTTTCATTTCAAGGCAAAGGCATTGCAGATAAAGAGCTGTGCACTCTGAAAAGGGAGGGAGACGGGGGATTCCAAGCTGTCAGCCCTGTAAATTCAGCTAGAAAATGTTCTCCCTTATTCAGGAATGTTATGGGCACAGAAGGGGGGCCGCCAAGTGCACACACAAGATCACACACACAGAAAGCAGAAACTTTCACAGAAGCTCCATTTGTAACTATAGGTGAACAAACCATGATTAGACTCCCTGACTCAGAGCGTTTGATGGATTGGGCACTGAAATGCCCTGACCCTGTGAAGCACCCTATGGGAGCGATTACATATCTTTAAAGGGTCACAAACGATATGTGTCTGGGTGGTCCTGATTATCAGTTTCTGTTGAATGTGATTACTAAATATGCAGATTTCGATTTTTCCAACATTTATAGGTATTTAGATACTCAGTATGATACTCCAGAAGGAAGTTTATATGTGTGGAGAGATTCTAGAATTGTGAATGAAATGTGGGAGGCGATTGCGAAATTTTTTAAAAGTCAACATGGTGATCATAAGGACTTTACGAAGGCAGTCTCCTGCAAGCAGAAAAAAAGTGAACTGGTGTCTGTCAGATTTGGTGATTGTTGGAGACAGGAATGTTGTTTGGAGACAAAAGAAGATTAAAGACAATTGTATGTGCAACATATGTTGAATAATATGCATATACAAACTGTGCAACTGATTAGTCAGACAATTTCAGGTATACATGGTATGAAAGTGGAAGAGTTGGAAAAGGCTGTGCGAGAAAAAGATGCAGCAGATGTCTTCCTTGTGTGCAATGAGAAAGGAGAGGAAAGTATGTTTAATGATTCAGCTAGCGGCAGAGGTAGGGGGCAAGGCAGACGTTTTAAAGGTAGAGGGAGAGGAAGATCTCAGTGGAATGGTAACAGGGGTGGAGGTGTAAATGCTTCCTTAGACAGACCTTGCTGGAATTGTGGGGCTACTGATCATTGGCAACGAAACTGCCCACACCCAAAAAATTATCAGAATAATGTGAATAATAACCCCCCTCAGAATTCCAGCAATTGCCCCTCAGTACCAGATCCCCTGAACTCAGTATCCCTCCCAGAATCAGAATAATACCTGCTAAGATTGCCAGCAGATGGGACTTTTCACATGTTATACGGCTTGATTGTCTTATCGTTGGCAGGATTTACCATTAATGTCCTTAGTTGTGCAAGGTGTCTCACATTACTTTTTGGTAGATACCAAAGCAACAAAATCTAGCATTTTTGCTAGAAATTACCATGGGCCAGTAACTAAAACATGTGAAAAATCTGTTGGCATAGGAAGAGTCCCAATCATGTGTCCTAGAACACCCCCTTTAGAAGTATACCCAAATCACAGACCTTCAACCAGGTTTACTTATGCCTTCCGCATAATACCTAATAGTCCTGTTAACCTTTTGGGAAGGGATTTAATGGCCAAAATGCAAATGTCTGTTACTATTAATTCTAGGGGTGGACTTCATGTTGACACCCCTTGATATAATTTCCAGTTGCTGTATGCAGCTGAACCTGAACCTGTCCTTACTAAACAATTGTACCTTGACTCTGAGAGCTTACAGACTCTTGAGAAAGTGTTTGAGAATGCGTCACACCCTAACAAAATTGTGACACAGGATTTTCATAGACCATGGATTACTGACAATGTTAATCAGGAAATGTGGAAAGTGACAGTTAAGGCAGTTGTACTCACACCAGATACAGCATTCTTGCAGTCACCTGAACACTTATGGGTATGGAAATATGGCATGGGTATTGTGAACACTCCCAAGATTATACCTGGACAGCTAGAGCCTAGTGAATTTTCCCATGCTTCACATTTCACTAAAGACATTCCAGATGCACTTAGTGAATTACCACACAATTTATGGGCCACTGGGTCTAATGATCCAGGTTTCATTTCATGCACACCATATCAAGCTATTCTCAAACCAGATGCAAAACCAGTGTATGTTAAACAATACCCTTTGTTAAAGGAAAAAGGTACAGGGAATAGCTCCTGTTATTAAGGAACTGTTATCTAAGGGTATTATTAAACGTACAATACACCCATAAATCCTGTCCCTAAAGCTGGAGGTAAAGAATACAGATTCACACAAGACTTGTGAGCAGTAAATGCCCTAGTGCAACCTCTTGCCCCCATAGTGCCAGACGTTAATGCCATTTTAACAGCCATACCAAGCACTGCAACTTACTTTTCAGTCATTGATCTCCTAAGTGCATTCTTTAGCATCCCTGTGCATCCCAACACTAAACCGTCATTCGGTTTCACATACTTAGGGGATCCATATACATGGAATAGATTGCCTATGGGGTTCATAGACTCCCTTGCCGCGTACTCAGCTGTAGTCCGTAAGACCCTAGAATCCTGGACACCTCCTGGAGGTTCCACATTGATACAGTATGTGGACGATTTGTTGTTGTGCAGCATTGATGAACAAACTTGTAAAACTGACTCTCTCCATCTGCTCCAGCACTTAGCAGAGGCAGGGCACAAAGTGACTTTGAGAAAAAGTTTTGTCTTCCACAAGTAACATACCTGGGTTTTGTTCTCTCAGCAGGCAAAAGACTGCTGTCCCCTGAAAGAGTTAAAGGGACAGTCTACACCAGAATTGTTATTGTTTTAAAAGATAGATAATCCCTTCTTTACCCATTTCCTAGTTTTGCATAACCAACACAGTTATATTTATATATGTTTTACCTCTGTGATTATCTTGTATCTAAGCCTCTGCAGACTGCCCCTTTATTTCAGTTCTTTTGACAGACTTGCAGTTTAGCCAATCAGTGATGGCTCCCAGGTAACTTCACGTGCATGATCACAGTGTCATCTATATGAAAAACATGAACTAACACCCTCTAGTGGTGAAAAACCTGTTAAAATGCATTCTTAAGAGGCGGCCTTCAAGGTCTAAGAAATTAGCATATGAACCTCCTAGGTTAAGCTTTCAGCTAAGAATACCAAGAGAACAAAGAAAAATTGGTGATAAAAGTAAATTGGAAAATTGTTTAAAATTGCATGTCCTATCTGAATCATGAAAGTTTTTTTGGACTAGACTGTCCCTTTAAGGTTCTCATGGCTCTTCCTAAACCAAAGACAAAGGCAGCAATGTTATCCTTTTTGGGTATGGTTACATACTGTAGGCAATGGATACCAGACTGTTCATATTATAACCGTATTTTATGCTCAGTTACAGGTCAGCATGAACCAGAACAAATCCAATGGACACAGGCTCTTGATGAAGCCTACCACACTCTCGAGCAGGCACTTTGCTCCGCACCTGCCTTAGGCTTACCAAACTATCACCTACCGTTTCACCTGTATTGCAAAGAAGGGGGGGGGGGTACAGCAGCAAGGATCTTGGCTCATGGTAATGGTTACAGAGTGGTAGCATTTTATTCAAAATTGTTACCAACGATGGTACAAGGTATGCCAGCATGCTTAAGAGCTACTGCAGCATGCACCCTTATGGTTGAGTCGGCACAAACGTTGGTACTATCACATCCTTTAACATTACACACATCACATCAAGTCTTGCAAGTGTTAAACAATCTCATTACACAACACATGACTGCACAAAGGAGGCCAGGCTATGAAACAATACTCACATCTACTGCTAATCTCACTATCAAATACATCACACCTACAGGAGGCCCAGCACCCTTTTTGCATGCATTAATATCAAATGGCCCTTTAGAACATGTTGATGACCACAACTGCATAGACACTATACACACTGAAACATCCCCTCGCCTTGATTTACAAAGTACTCCACTAGAGGAGGGAGATGATATTTTTGTAGATGGGTCATGTTCTAAACCTGCTGATGGTGTTTATCTTACAGGCTTTGCCATGGCAAAGTTGCCTAACACAGTGATTACGGCTGGTTCCTTGCCTTTTGTGTCAGCACAAGCAGCTGAATCGGTAGCTCTAGCTCAGGCATGTAGAGCATTCACAATGAAAGATGTGACCATTTATACTGATTCAAGGTATGCTTGTGGGGTAGTGCATGAATAGAGGTTTTGTTGCTGCTGTTGGTAAGAGTATCTCACACTACACACTTGTACAGGAACTCTTGGATGCAATCAAATTACCACACAAGTTAGCCATTGTTAAATGTAAAGGCCACAGTACTGACTCCACTGATGTCAGGTTAGGTAATGATTTTGCAGACACCATAGCTAAAGAAGCTGCACTTAATGGATTGCCACACCCTGATATCATCACCACTTATACACATGAGCAGTTACACATGGTAATGATTCCGGCACTAGCCTCTGATGTTGATTGACAGGTCCTTCAATTAGGTGCAACTGAAACTGACTTACAAACTTGGGTATCTGCAGGTCTGACCATGGGTTCTAATGGACTATGGTCAGATTAGGAGGGGAGAGTAGGGATACCACAAATAGCTGCACCACTGTTTATTAGTCATTTTCATGGTTTTGGCCATAGAAATAAACAACAGACAAAGAATCTAATGGCATCCAAATATGGTATTAAAGACCTTTCACAGATGATTGATAGACAGCTGGATAGATGTCTAATTTGTGCCAGGAACAATCCTGGACTTGTACATGGTAAACATGAGCACTTGCCGCCACCAGATGGCCCCATGCAGGTATTGCAAATTGATTTCACACACATGCCAATTGCTAGTGGCGGGTACAAATATATTTTAGTTATTGTGGATCAATTCAGTAAGTGGGTTGAAGCATTTCCAACCACTAGAGAGGATGCATGCACTGTAGCTAAAATACTGTGTAAAGAAATTATTCTTTGTTTTGGTTACCCATTACAGTTAAACAGTGATAAAGGATCTCCTTTCACCTCACAGATTACACAAATGGTCTGTACTTTGTTGTCTATTGATTGGAAGTTTCAAATTCCCTATCACCCACAGTCTTCAGGGCAGGTAGAGCGAATGAACAGAACCATTAAAGATAAATTCAGGAAGGGAACTGGTGGCCTAAACATTTACCTGCAGTATTAGCAGAAATCAGAATAACCCCTAGCGCCACTATGGGTTATTCACCCTTCAAAATTCTGATGGGCAGACCTTTCCCAACTCCATGGTGTAAGCAAAAAGGTTCCTCCTGTGGTAAGGGGAGACATAAATGTTATAAGAGAAAAATATGTGACTAAATTGATTGAAACATTGAATGGCATCTATGCTGATGTTTCTTCTACCCTCCCTCAACCTACTGGTACCCTGACACACACGTTCCTGCCTGGAGATAAGGTCCTAGTAAAACAGCTCTACAAGAATAAGTCGTTGGATCCTTCTTTTGGCCTGCCAACTACAGTGATTGCTGTGAAAAGAACCGCTGTCCTCATGGAGGAAGCCCCAGAATGAATCCATGCAAGCCGGATAAAGAAAACACTAGACAACATCAACCCTGGCCATTTGATGATTCAGTCATGTCCCGAGCAGTATGGTACCTCTTGTCAGTAGCGTTCATTGTGTTGACTGTCATACTTCTGTTCCTGACTCTCATTCCAGGTGCACCCCTGCACAAGCCCAAGCCATTCCCTAGTACTGGTGCAGCAAGAGAAAGAAGGGTGGTGTGAGTGCTAGTCAAATGGTTAATGCTTAAATCCCTTGTAATGTCTGAAAAATCTCAAATTTCAGACTATTGATAGAGGAATAAGGATAGATGTGGGATAAGCGCTCTCAAGATAGAGCTAACCAACAGATGGTTTAGATTATACAATGAAATAACTGGAAAAACCAATGTTACTAAGAACAAAGTATTTTTATATATAATAAATGTATATAGCGGTTTAGGCAAATATCGTGTTAACACATACACAATTTACTAATGATGCCGGCATCTAAAAACAATAATAAAACATCATAAATATATAAAAAAATGCATTAAAAAAACAAAGGAGATTGGCCGATACTTAAATTCTAAATAATATAAAATAGACAGTAGAAATATATCTATTTATAAACTTGTTAAGGCAGATGACTCTTGTCACAATAATCTTAACTCTATGTATATTACCAATGCTTAGATTAGACAGTTAGTATGTCAAGGCACAGTACATGAGGAAAGCGTCTAATCTGTTAGCCGTTAGGAGTGACTGTGGGTGATGAGACGTGAAATTGAACGTCACATCACCTGACTAATAGTTTTCCTCCAATCCCTGGATTCAGTGGTTATTTGAAAACATATATTTCTTTGAAAAAATATATATGTATATATATGTCCCAGTTGAGAAATATACAATTGTATCAAAGTGTGATTTAGAATATAGCAGTTAGTAACAATACTTGCAAGTGTCCGATATCCAATAATCTTTTCCAAATTGTAGCAAGTTGTTGTATCCGCGGCTTTAAATTATGTGAAATGTTGATCCATTCTTTTTCATCCGTTCTTTTTCATCTGTTTTTTGTCTCTTTTTTTCTCCAGTGAAGCTCCTAAGCACTTAGTTGTTATCAGTACTGTAGTTTTGATTAAGGCTATGATGGGAGCGAGATGAAACAAGAGGGCACACAGGGATTACTCATACATCCATCTCAGTGTTTTAATCAAGGGGATGGAAATGAACCTGATTGTAGTGCCAATGAAACAGTTCAGCATATGAGTGACTTTAGGTTTAAGTTGTTACACACAGGAATTATTCATATGTCTTCTCTCCATATATATCATAGAGATAGAGATGAACCTGTGAGTTGTAACACTATGGATAATAAAAATATCAGAGAACAAAAGTAAGCAAATCTACGCGTTTCGGCAGTGTTAGCTGCCTTTATCAAGATCCTAGTCCTGGGGCACCCTGGCACAACAACGAAAAAATGTAATTGTCAATGTCACTAATCCCTTATCTGTCCCTCTCAGCCATGAGACAAGAGAGTTGCATGTGTCGTCATGGGAAAATGACAATGCATTTGTTAAAACTGCAACAAACTTATACAAGGTGACTAATAAGACTGACTCTTGCTGGATTTGTGCCTCATGGGGAAAAATTGGGTTATCCTTATGTTGGTTTTCCTATCACCACAGAGAACTTGACAAAGATGATAATTGATGATACTATGTGGAATTTTACATCAATAATAAATATTGAGAAAGATTTTGAAAAGGATAGGGTACACTTGGTAAACTGTGTGAAAAATGGTGTTATCTTATCCCATAATCTTAATGGTACTATTTTCCATCCTCGTACACTGAGTCAATGGCCCACTACAGTCACCTTAATATTCAATGCAGCTACACGAGTTAATGCTACACTTTTAAATATATGGGATGGGACTTACCTTTCTTTTGAATACATTCACAACTTTCCTGTTAATTATACTGAACCACATAACACAATTCGTACATGTTTTGTCATCACAATAGAATCATAGGTTAACAAACAGGCCCCTTGCACCGAAACAAAAAGAAGAAGATCCCCTTTGTGTCCTCCATTTAATAAGTTACCTTATGGTTATAATTGGCTTTGCAAACGATGGGCAGTTAAAATTATACCATGGAGGCATTGTCACCTTGCTATCTAGGTTATATATCCCCAGCATTAAGAATTCATGATACACTCCCTAGTGGTAAATTGCCCATGCATAGAGCCTCCAGCCTCACAGTTAAGACTACTGATGCAGAGATTGCTACTGCATCCTGGTTTCCTACTGCTGCTGCGATGTGCTTATATTATAAGCTTAATTTGTTTGCAACACTTGTAGATGCAGCTTTTAATGCCACATCAGATGCTAAAGAGTCCTTAAACATGCACCAAGAACAAATATCTCAAACTGCTCTCCAGAATAGAATGGCTCTAGATTATTTGTTAGCTGCTGAAGGAGGTGTGTGTAAGTGTATAGGTTCTTCTTGCTGTGTTTTTATTATGAATAACACTGGTAGAATACACCATGATCTTAATAATTTGCATGAAGTTCAATCACACATACGTAAACAAGCTAAAGGTTTCTTCAATGGTATGGATTGGTCCTTTGGTTTGGGTTCCTGGCTAGGAGCCTTTGGTATGAAGATTTTAATGGGTATTGCATTTATTATTTTTTTTATTCTTGCTTTATATATGATATAAAAACTTGTTGTGTGTTTCGTTAACAAAATTACCAGTACTAACAAAGATTCTTCTCATCCTTTTCTATTCCACAATGCAACCCTTCAGCAGGATCTTTCTAAGGTTGTCTACATTCACTAATTGCAATAGTATGTTATTCTATTAGAATAAAAGGGTGGAATGTTAGAATATATATAGCAATACTGATGCCATTTTGTCTTTAGTCATCCATTTTGCTTAGTAATGGTTTATTATAAGCTTATTATAACAGCTTATTATGCTGTGAGAAAATAATATGTTGATGTTCTAAGCTGAACACGCTATCTCAATAATTGTTCAAATGGCCTTGCTATGTGCTGGGCGATGCGCTCAGGTATACTTTTTATCTAACAATGCTCGCTTATTAAAAATACTCCTTATTATTCCTTTTTACTCAATTATATTTTAATAAGGTTCTTTTGTTCTAAGCAATACTGTGTAAGATGATGTAACTATGAGTACATCATTGTTTAACCCTATATGGTGTAACCATTGTCTATAAAAGTATTGTATGCCTTATAATAAACAGAAAAGTGATTAGACTTTCCTTGTTGCATGTCTGATTTCTGTTCCCGAGATATCTCGTCAGGTGACCCATTCAGTTCCAGGTGAAGGTGTAGAATACTGCTAAGTGATACCCCCCTTAAGATAACACCTAACAGTAATGATATAAGAAAAGATGCTGAACTAATAATTCCCACTCAGTTGTGATCTTATCTCCATAGAAAGTAATGAAGCTCTCTAGATTCTTGCATGGGAGAATAAATGTAACTGGGAGCACCCAACATTGATAGCAATATTTTTTCTAAAGCAAATGCAAATCAAAATAAACTGAAACAAACTTCAACCAGCATTTAAAGAGGTGAAACCATGAGACCTACAGGTGTAATATACTTAGATTATTCTAATACCAATTATAAGGAATCTTGATATTCTACTAAGGAACACCCTTATTTAGCCCACTTGCTAATGCTGAGAGACTCATCTCAAATAGATATATAAGTTACCCTTTGTATTTTAACTTCTTCTTTACCATTTAACTTTGTTCTCATAAATTATTGTGTACATTAAATAAGAGTTATTCACCTAGATTTAGAGATCTGCGTTAGCCGTCCAAACCAGTGTTAGGGGGTCCTAATGCTAGTTTTTACCGCCTGCTGGTATTTAGAGTCAGTCAGGAAAGGGTCTAACACTAACTTTCCAGCCGCGACTTTGCCGTGACTTTTCCATACCGCAGTTCCCCTTACGTCAATTGCGTATCCTATCTTTTCAATGGGATCTTTCTAACGCTGGTATTTAGAGTCTTGGCTGAAGTGAGCGTTAGAACTCTAACGACAAAACTCCAGCCGCAGAAAAAAGTCAGGAGTTAAGAGCTTTTTGGGCTAACGCCGGTTCATAAAGCTCTTAACTACTGTGCTCTAAAGTACACTAACACCCATAAACTACCTATGTACCCCTAAACCGAGGCCCCCCCACATCGCCGCCACTATAATAAAAATTTTTAACCCCTAATCTGCCGACCGCACACCGCCGCAACCTACATTATCCCTATGTACCCCTAATCTGCTGCCCCTAACATCGCCGACCCCTATATTATATTTATTACCCCCTAATCTGCCCCCCCCCCCAACGTCGCCGCTACCTTACCTACACTTATTAACCCCTAATCTGCCGACCGGACCTCGCCACCACTATAATAAATGTATTAACCCCTAAAGCTAAGTCTAACCCTAACCCTAACACCCCCCTAAGTTAAATATAATTTTTATCTAACAAAATAAATTAACTCTTATTAAATAAATTAATCCTATTTAAAGCTAAATACTTACCTGTAAAATAAACCCTAATATAGCTACAATATAACGAATAATTATATTGTAGCTATTTTAGGATTTATATTTATTTTACAGGCAACTTTGTATTTATTTTAACTAGGTACAATAGCTATTAAATAGTTAATAACTATTTAATAGCTACCTAGTTAAAATAATTACAAAATTACCTGTAAAATAAATCCTAACCTAAGTTACAATTAAACCTAACACTACACTATCAATAAATTAATTAACTAAACTATCTGCAATTATCTACAATTAAATCAACTAAACTAAATTACAAAAAAAACCCACTAAATTACAAAAAATAAAAAAAGATTACAAGAATTTTAAACTAATTACACCTACTCTAAGCCCCCTAAAAAAATAACAAAGCCCCCCAAAATAAAAAAATGCCCTACCCTATTCAAAAATAAAAAGTTAACAGCTCTTTTATCTTACCACCCCTTAAAAGGGCCTTTTGCGGGGCATGCCCCAAAGTAAACAGCTCTTTTGCATTTAAAAAAAACATACAATACCCCCCCAACATTACAACCCACCACTGACATACCCCTAATCTAACCCAAACCTCCCTTAATAAACCTAACACTAAGCCCCTGAAGATCTCCCTACCTTATCTTCACCACGCCGGGTATCACCGATCCGTCCAGAAGAGGCTCCGAAGTCTTCATCCTATCCGGCAAGAAGAGGTCCAGAAGAGGCTCCGAAGTCTTCCTCCTATCCGGCAAAAAGAGGACATCCGGACCGGTAGACATGTTCATCCAGGCGGCGTCTCCTATCTTCATCCTTCCGGCGTGAAGCGGGACCATCTTGAAGTAGCCGACGCGGATCCATCCTCTTCTTCCGGCGACTCCCGGCGAATGAAGGTTCCTTTAAGGGACGTCATCCAAAATGGCATCCCTCAAATTCCGATATGCTGATAGGATTTTATCAGCCAATCGGAATTAAGGTAGGAAAAATCTGATTGGCTGATTGAATCAGCCAATCAGATTCAAGTTCAATCCGATTGGCTGATCCAATCAGCCAATCAGATTGAGCTCGCATTCTATTGGCTGATCGGAACAGCCAATAGAATGCGAGCTCAATCTGATTGGCTCATTAAATAGCTACAATGTAATTATTAGTTATATTGTAGCTATATTAGGGTTTATTTTACAGGTAAGTATTTAGCTTTAAATAGGATTAATTTTTTTAATAAGATTTATTTTATTTTGTTAGATTTAAATTATATTTAATTTAGGGGGTGTTAGGGTTAGGGTTAGATTTAGCTTTAGGGGTTAATACATTATTAGACTAGCGGCAAGGTTAGGGGTTAATAAGTGTAGGTAAGGTAGCGGCGACGTTTGGGGCGGAAGATTAGGGGTTAATAAATATAATATAGGGGTCGGCGATGTTAGGGGCAGCAGATTAGGGGTACATAGCTATAATGTAGGTTGCGGCGGTGTCCGGAGCGGCAGATTAGGGGTTAAAAGTGAAATGCAGGGGTCAGCGATAGCGGGGGCAGCAGATTAGGGGTTAATAAGTGTAAGGTTAGGGGTGTTTAGACTCGGGGTTCATGTTAGGGTGTTAGGTGCAGACTTAGGAAGTGTTTCCCCATAGGAAATAATGGGGTACCGTTAGGAGCTGAACGCTGCTTTTTTGCAGGTGTTAGGTTTTTTTTTCAGCTGGCCGCGTCCGTAAGCAACGCTGGTATTGAGAGTTGAAGTGGCGGTAATTATGCATGTACGCTCCCTTTTTGGAGCCTAACGCAGCCCTTCAGAGAACTCTCAATACCAGCATTGTTTAAAAGGTGCGGGGGGAAAAAAAAACACGTGTAGCTAACGCACCCTTTCTAACGCAAAACTCTAAATCTAGGTGAAAGTTTTTTCATTGCATCTAATGCAACTTTTGATTAAAATGTAACACCAGGGGCGCGATCCGATATAGATCGCAGTTTGCGGCGCAAGCGAGGGAACCCACGTCGCCCGCAGTTTCAGCTCGCAACTCGAGCCATCCAATATGCGGCGCCGTCACTTGCTAAAGTGGCGCAAGTCTCACAAACCAGCGATGTCCAGAAATCTGCGTAAGTACAGATTTTTGGAGTCGCCAGTGACTTGCGCCACGTTAGAAACTGCCGGCGCCTACAAAACCTGACTAAAGTCTAAATCACCCGCACTGTCTAACACGCCTCCTAAACATAGCCCGACATGTCTAACACGCCTCCCTAACATAGCCCGACACGTCTAACCCTCTATCCGCTATCCCCCCTCACTATCCTAACAATAAAAAAGCTATTAACCCCTAAACCGCCGCTCCCGTACCCCGCCGCAACCTAATAAAGTTATTAACCCCTAAACCGTCGCTCCCGTACCCCGCCGCCAGCTATATTATATCTATAACCCCCTAAAGTGAGCCCCTAACACCGCCGCAATCTATATTAAATTTTTTAACCCCTAATGTAAGCCCCTTACACCGCCGCCATCTCTATTAAAATGATTAACCCCTAATTTAATCTACCTACCCCGCCGCCAGCTATATTATCTATATTAACCCTAAGTATATTATAGTTAATATAGGTATTACATTATATATATTAACTATATTAACCCTAATTATATTAGGGTTAATATAGTTAATATAGTTACTATAGTATTTATATTAACTATATTAACTCTATCTAACCCTAACACCCCTAACTAAATTTATATTAAATTAATCTAATTCATTTATAAACTAAAATATTCCTATTTAAATCTAAATACTTACCTATAAAATAAACCCTAAGATAGCTACAATATAATTAATAATTACATTGTAGCTATGTTAGGGTTAATATTTATTTTACAGGTAAATTGTTAATTATTTTAACTAGGTATAATAGCTATTAAATAGTTATTAACTATTTAATATCTACCTAGTTAAAATAATTACCCAATTACCTGTAAAATAAATCCTAACCTAAGTTACAAATACACCTACACTATCAATAAATTAAATAAACTACAAGCATCTATCTAAAAATACAATTAAATTAACTAAACTAAATTACAAAAAAAACAAACACTAAATTACAAAAAATAAAAAAAAGATTACAAGATTTTTAAGCTAATTACACCTATTCTAAGCCCCCTAATAAAATAATAAACCCCCAAAATAAAAAAAATTCCCTGCCCTATTCTAAATTAAACAAATTTCAAAGCTCTTTACCTTACCAGCCCTTAAAAGGGCCTTTTGTGGGGCATGCCCCAAAGAATTCAGCTCTTTTGCATACAAATACAATAGCCCCCCCCCCATTACAACCCACCACCCACATACCCCTATTCTAAAACCACCCAAACCCCCTTAAAAAAGCCTAACACTACCCCCCTGAAGATCTCCCTACCTTGTCTTCACCACACCGGGCAGAACTCCTGATCCGATCCGGGCGATGTCTTCCTCCAAGCGGCAAAGAAGAATTCTTCCTCCGGCGATGTCTTCCTCCAAGCGGCAAAGAAGAATTCTTCCTCCGGCGATGTCTTCCTCCAAGCGGCAAAGAAGAATTCTTCCTCCGGCGACGTCTTCCTCCAAGCGGCAGCAAAGTCTTCATTCTTCCGGCGGCATCTTCAATCTTCTTTCTTCGCTCCGCCGCCGCGGAGCATCCATCCCGGCCGACTACTGAACTACGAATGAGGTACCTTTAAATGACGTCATCCAAGATGGCGTCCGCCGAATTCCGATTGGCTGATAGGATTATATCAGCCAATCGGAATTAAGTTAGAAAAATCTGATTGGCTGATTGAATCAGCCAATCAGATTCAAGTTCAATCCGATTGGCTGATCCAATCAGCCAATCAGATTGAGCTCGCATTCTATTGGCTGATCGGAACAGCCAATAGAATGCGAGCTCAATCTGATTGGCTGATTGGATCAGCCAATCGGATTGAACTTGAATCTGATTGGCTGATTCAATCAGCCAATCAGATTTTTCTAACTTAATTCCGATTGGCTGATAGAATCCTATCAGCCAATCGGAATTCGGCGGACGCCATCTTGGATGACGTCATTTAAAGGTACCTCATTCGTAGTTCAGTAGTCGGCCGGGATGGATGCTCCGCGGCGGCTGAGCGAAGAAAGAAGATTGAAGATGCCGCCGGAAGAATGAAGACTTTGCTGCCGCTTGGAGGAAGACGTCGCCGGAGGAAGAATTCTTCTTTGCCGCTTGGAGGAAGACATCGCCGGAGGAAGAATTCTTCTTTGCCGCTTGGAGGAAGACATCGCCCGGATTGGATCAGGAGTTCGGCCCGGTGTGGTGAAGACAAGGTAGGGAGATCTTCAGGGGAGTAGTGTTAGGCTTTTTTAAGGGGGGTTTGGGTGGTTTTAGAATAGGGGTATGTGGGTGGTGGGTTGTAATGGGGGAGGGGTATTGTATTTGTATGCAAAAGAGCTGAATTCTTTGGGGCATGCCCCACAAAAGGCCATTTTAAGGGCTGGTAAGGTAAAGAGCTTTGAAATTTGTTTAATTTAGAATAGGGCAGGGAATTTTTTTTATTTAGTGGGTTTATTATTTTATTAGGGGGCTTAGAATAGGTGTAATTAGCTTAAAAATCTTGTAATCTTTTTTTTATTTTTTGTAATTTAGTGTTTGTTTTTTTTTGTAATTTAGTTTAGTTAATTTAATTGTATTTTTAGATAGATGTTTGTAGTTTATTTAATTTATTGATAGTGTAGGTGTATTTGTAACTTAGGTTAGGATTTATTTTACAGGTAATTGGGTAATTATTTTAACTAGGTAGATATTAAATAGTTAATAACTATTTAATAGCTATTATACCTAGTTAAAATAATTAACAATTTACCTGTAAAATAAATATTAACCCTAACATAGCTACAATGTAATTATTAATTATATTGTAGCTATCTTAGGGTTTATTTTATAGGTAAGTATTTAGATTTAAATAGGAATATTTTAGTTTATAAATGAATTAGATTAATTTAATATAAATTTAGTTAGGGGTGTTAGGGTTAGATAGAGTTAATATAGTTAATATAAATACTATAGTAACTATATTAACTATATTAACCCTAATATAATTAGGGTTAATATAGTTAATATATATAATGTAATACCTATATTAACTATAATATACTTAGGGTTAATATAGATAATATAGCTGGCGGTGGGGTAGGTAGATTAAATTAGTGGTTAATCATTTTAATAGAGATGGCGGCGGTGTAAGGGGCTTACATTAGGGGTTAATAATATTAATATAGCTGGCGGCGGTATAGGGGGATTAGATTAGGGGTTAATAATTTTTATATAGGTGGCGGCGGTGTAAGGGGTCAGATTAGGGGATAGATAAGGTAGATGACAGCGGTGTAAGGGGTTCTAATTAGGGGATAGATAAGGTAGATGGCGGCGTTTTTAGGGGCTCACAGTAGGGGGTTAGTTTATGTAGACGGCGGCGGGGTCCGGGAGCGGCGGTTTAGGGGTTAATAACTTTATTAGGGATTTTGGGGGGGGGGGATCGCGGTTGACAGGTAGATAGACATTGCGCATGCGTTAGGTGTTAGGTTTATTTTAGAAGATCGCGGTTGACAGGGAGATAGACATTGCACATGCGTTAGGTGTTAGGTTTATTTTAGCAGCCAGTTTAGGGAGTTACGGGGCTCCAATAGTCAGCGTAAGGCTTCTTACGGCTGCTTTTTGTGGCGAGGTGAAAATGGAGTAAGTTTTCTCCATTTTCGCCACGTAAGTCCTTACGCTGCATATTGGATACCAAACTGCGCTGGTTTGGTATACCTGCCTATAGCCCAAAAAACTATGGGCGACGGCAGGAATATACGCGCGGAACTTCTAGGTTACGCCGTATATGTGATACCAAACCCGCGCAAATATTGGCGTTGCCGGCTTTTGCGGGCGACGATTTTTATCGGATGGACCCCCAGATACCTTAAATTAGCAACTGCTTTTTCTGGGGATGACTGGAGGACATGAAGAGAGGCCATTGGTATTATTTACAATTTGTCTTAAATCATTATTATAACCTAAAATAAAAATAAAGGCTTTTTGCTACCGGTCAGCTTTTTTATTACACATTTTCTTTGGTTTCAGATAAGTATACCAATGACTTTTATCTAACAACTGCTGAAGGAATTTACTGTAATTTCATTCTTTTAAAGGTACAATTTGAAGCAATTTTGTTAAAGCACTCAAAAGTTATGATGATTTGGAAAACTTTTTAAAGGGATATACTACAATATAAATGTATTGTTTTAAAAGATGCATAATCCCTTTATTACCACAGTTATATTAATATACATTTTGCCTCTGTGATTAACTGGGGCCCCATCCGATATACAGCGTCGCCCGCAAAAGCCGGCGATGCTGTTTTTTTCGCGGTTTAGGGGTTAATACATATAACAAATTATCAAAAATGCAAAACATGTTCAGAAAATTAAATCCCCTAGGTACTCTAGGCGTATATCGAGAGACCCAATCAAGGGGGGATATGAGGTCCCAATAATGTCCGTATCAGTATAGGACCAGTAGTCAATACAGTAAAGTCACTCTGGGCAATTCCAAGCACACTGTCCCAAGTAAAAGTCCCAAAGTATACCCCGCTTCTGCCTAGTAGTCACGGGTGACCGGAAATGTAAAGTCACTATTGAAAATGGTCTACGGTCATCTCTTACCCTCCACTGGTCTGGTGGGGTGCCTGGGCTCACTGCTGTACTTCACCTCGGATTGGCGATAGGACCCTTCCGGGGGGTGCAGTCTGTGTGTCCTTCTTAGCGTGCAAAAGAGAGATCCGATTCGTGGAGGTGTTTCCTCAGTACGTCACCCGTGACGTTGCAAGGCTCTCTCAAGTAGTATGGCGTAGGGGGGGGACAAGAATCCGGCTCGGAGTCCCAAGTGAAAATAGCAAATGAGTGGTGCTGGAAAGAGCGGTATACCCAACCGCTATGGAACAATAAATCACAAAGGAGTGCACTAACTCAAAAGTTAATTATGCTGAAAACAAATAGTTTTATTGTACAATCGATCAGTAATAAGGTAACAGGGTCACAGTTGAGAATGCCTGACGTGTTTCGTGCATGCGTAGATGCGCTTCTGTCGTGCAATCCATCAGTAGTAAGGTAACAGGGTCACAGTTGAGAATGTCTGACGCGTTTCGCACATGCATAGATGCGCTTAAATGTACTGTAGGTGGTGGCGGGGTCAGAGAGCTGCGGTTTAGGGGTTAAACACTTTATTTAGTGGCGGCGGGGTCCGGGAGTGGCGGTTTAGGGGTTAAACACTTTAGGTGCGGCGGGGTCCAGGAGTGGCGGTTTAGGGGTTAATACATATAATTTAGGTGGTGGTGGGCTCCGGGAGCGGCAGATTAGGGGTTAATACTAGGATAGGTTTATTGCGGTGTTGGCTATGGCGGTTTAGGGGTTAATAATTAGGCTTATTGCGTTGTGGGGGGTTGTCGGTCTAGGGGTTAATACATTTATTATTAGGAGTGAGAGGGGGGATTGCGGATATAGGGGTATACGTGTCGGGCTATTTTTGGGAGGCGTGTTAGACAGTTACCTGAGATTTAATACTTTAGTTAGTTTTTTTAGGCACAGGCAGTTTCAGTGCCGTAAGTCACTGGCGACTCCAGAAATTTGTACTTACGCTTATTTCTGGACATCGCTAGTTTGTCCGACTTACGGCACTTTAGCAACTGCCGGCGGGGTATATGTAATACCCCGATGTGCGAGGTGAAACTACGGGCGGCGCAGGTTCCCTCGCTTGCTCTGAAAACTATGCCGTATATCGGATCGCGCCCCTGGTATCTAAGAACCTTCTGACAGCTCCCTGTTCACATGACTTTGTTTTATTATCTATTAACTTGCATTTAGTACTGTGTTGTGCTAAATCTTAAATAACTTTACGTGCCTGAACACAGTGTTATCTATATGGCCCACCGTCTCTTGTTGTGAAAAGCAATTTAAAAAGTATGTGATAAGAGGCAGCCCTCAAAGGCTTAGAAATTAGCATATGAGCCTACCTTGGTTTAGTTTCAACTAAGAATACCAAGAAAACAAAGTAAATTTGATGATAAAAGTAAATTGGAAAGTTGATTAAAATTACAAGTCCTATCTGAATAATGAAAGTTTAATTTTGACTAGACTGTCCCTTTAACAATGAAATGTAATTTAAATGAACTGTGACTGCATTACGGTGAAGAAATAACGTGCATTTTTACAATAGTATATTGCTTTTAAATCTATTACCCAAAGATAATTTACAAAACACTATAATAATCTGGAGTACATTGAAAATACTGCAGGATTATTTAAAAACATAAACTATAAAAGTATAAATCAGAATTTCATTGGAAAAACTATTGAGGGCCAGATTACAAGTAAGCTTTTGCGCACCTCAGGGTAGCGCTCGTATTACAAGTTGAAAGTAAAAGGTTTTCGGTAGCGCACTAACCCGATGCATGTAAAAAGCCAAACTTTGAATATCACATTCGCGTTAACATATTCCCCCATAGAAGTTAATGGAGAAAAAAAAAATAACACCCTACTCTCGCATAAACCCGATTGCATATTCTCAAGTGAGCGATCCAGACATGCCAATGTTCTTCACATAGCAGAAAATGTTCTATTTATTCTTAAATACATATTTCTATATATATCTGATGGTATTTTGGTACAATATATATATCTATACCTATAAATGTATGATTATATATAGTTAGAGATATATACAGATATATGTAGTAATATCTATTTACAAACACTTATAACATATTCCCCCATGTGCAGAACATTGGAATTTTGAAATACTTAACATTAAACACTTAACATTAAAAATGAATATTGCATAAATATGCTTTTGCATGTTTTCATCTACTTGACTGCAAAGGGCTCCAATGCACTTATACATATGTCTATGGGGTTGATTTATGAATCAATGTATGCTGCTTCCAACCCACTCTGCTTCAGGTCCGCATGAAGCGAAAGTTAAGACACAGCGGTCCAAAGACCGCAGCTCCTTAACTCGTCCGCCACCTCTGATCAGATACGATCAAATCTGCAGGGGGCAGCATTGCACCAGCGTATCATGTCCGTCCGCACCATAATAAATTGACCCCTAAATGTGTACATATATACACATATAAATACATATGTACACACATAATATAGGAAAATTTTCTCTTTTTGCTCTTGCAACTTTATAACATTCTTGCAAAACTGCTGCCAAATACAGGGCCGGTGCAAGAATTTTTGTCTACACAGGCGAAGGTGCATTTTGATGACCCCCCAACATTACCATGGTAACATCACCTTTATACAGATAACACCCTCTACCAATCTCAACCAGATGTATCCTCTTCTACAATTACTTTTCTTACTAGCTTCTGTTAAGTATCTCATGCTCGATGTCCTTTCATTATCTAAAGATCTGTGAAACTCCTTAGGACAACCATATCAAAATGCACAATTACTGCTGTGTATTTATGTCAATGCCAACTAAGCCCATGCCTAGTGCATACCTCCCAACATTTCAAAATTCAAAAGAGGGACCCCCCCCCCCTCTGCAGCAAAAAAATTGCAATGTGGTGGGCGGGGCTTAAAAAATCATGAGACCAAAGTAATATAAATAAAATTCTAAATAAAGTCATATATTTTAATACACTTAGGCAGCAAATCAAACACAAGCTCAAACCACTGGTATGGCTATGTGAGCTATGTATTTAATTAGCCTTTGCAAAGACATTGCTAAATATTTTTATCTTAATTGGACATTTAATAATAAATTCTTTAAAACTGCTCTCTGCATTCGCCATTAATATTCTAGATTCTGGCCTTTAATGTCAGCAAAAATGCACAGTAGCACACTACATAGCATACATTTACACATGCAGATATACACACACTACATAGCATACACTTATACATGCAGATACACACACACTACATAGCTTACACTTATACATACATATACACACTATACAGCATACACCTATACATGCACTTATACATACAGATACACACACACACTACACAGCATACACTTATACATGCAAATACACACACACTACATAGCATACACTTATACATGCAGATACACACACACTACATAGCATACACTTATACATGCAAATACACACACACTACATAGCATACACTTATACATGCAGATACACACACACACTACATAGCATACACTTACATATGCAGATACACACACTACATAGCATACACTTACACATGCAGACACACACGCACACTACATAGCATACACTTATACATGCAGATACACACACACTACATAGCATACACTTACACATGCAGATACACACACACTACATAGCATACACTTATACATACAGATACACAGAGACTACATAGTATACATTTATACATGCAGATACACACACACACACACATTACATAGTATAGACTTATACATGCAGCATACACTTATACATGCAGATACACAGACACTACATAGTATACACTTACAAAAGTAATGGCACTCTGATGTGCCAATAGAGACGGACTGGTATTCTACAGCAAACCAGCTGGCTGATCAGAGGAATCTCCAACAGATATAGACAGCACTGGAATCCAATGGCACCGAATCACCAGGACATCAGTCTCGATGGCAAAGACTTCCTCAGGACATCAGTCTCAATGGCAGAGACTCCCTCAGGCCGGAACTAGGAGATGGCAAAGGAGAAGGGCTATGGTACCCTTAGGTTACTGGTCAGGAGTCTATCACAGCAACCACCAGACTCATGTAAAAGTTAAAAATCAGTATTTTATTATACAAAATAAAAATACCAATAATATCACAAAATTACAGCTGGGTGTGTGAGAATAGATCTCCTTTCTAAGTACAGAGTATAGTAGCAACGCGTTTCTCAGGCTTGTATGCTCTGTATGTACATAAATGCCCTTTAAATAGGGCTCAGTAACCACATGTTCGGATAAACCCTCCCCTTCCATTACAAAGATGAACCAATAAAATCCTTCTCTCTTTTTAGAGACCACCAACTTGGCACCTCTATGGAGGAAATCCAACCCTCCAACAAATCAAAAGAAAAGACCTTTCCCAAACGGGGAAGGAGAGGGAGAGGGAAAACCAACAAAAAAGAAAAACTCCAAAAATTAAAAAATGGCATATTTAATCTCTCATCCCATACACTCACCAATGATGAGGTGAGAGTTTTGGGAAGATACTTTTCATACTGTCCTACGAACCCCCACAATATTTTCGAATTATTTGTAGACCTCAATAAATATACTCGAAAATTATCGCTTCAAAGGTACTTTGCAATTAAAGCTTTAAAAAAGCAAAACATAGAAGGGTCTCCGGTACTACTTAATACACAACAAACGAGAGACCCTACAACAGTTTTGATATATGACCCAGGCCAATTAGTAGACGAGCTATTTGAAGGGGTCATACACACCTCATTGGCACCTCCATCCACTTTTAATCCCCCTAAGGAGGAGGTCTCTTATATTGACCTATATCAGCAATTGGTTTTGGAAGACTTTGAATCTATGCCAAACAGAATCATAGGGAAAAAGAAAACTTGGCCCAATAAAGCCAGAGCCCTTAGAAGCCTGATGGATGACCAGAATTTGGTCATCCTCCAGGCTGACAAGGGCGGTGGCATAGTTTTACAAAACTATTCGGATTATATCAAAGAAGCCCAAAGGATTTTGGATAACACTGATTATTACATCAAACTCTCTCATGACCCTACTGTCCAATACTCCAAACTTCTTAATGTCCTACTAGAGCAAGGTGTCACCTTGGATATTCTGACAAAAAAAGAGAAAAGGTTTCTCACCCCGGATCATCCCAGTACACCATACTATTACCATCTTCCTAAACTCCACAAGAATGAGAAAGTGCCTCCAGGTAGGCCGATTATAGCAGGCATGAACAGCATCACTGATAAGTTGTCGGAGTACATAGATATTTACCTACAGAGGTATGTAATTAATTTACCATGGTATATAAAAGACACTAAATAGGGGGGCGGAGTTTAGCCACGCAGGCGAATGGCTGTTTGCTGAAAGAGCTCCTAATCCTCAAAGTGGACAACATGCACTAAAGCACATATGAGACCCGTTAAAGTCCATCAAAACTTCCACAAAGTATAGGTGAATGGCCTGGCTACGCAGTGGACTGCAACACGGATGCCTACACTTTAATCCTGAGAGACAAGCTGGCTGCGGCCTAAAGTGCATCTGAGTACCGGGAGCTCCGATAACTAGACAGCTGAAGGTAACCTGTAGCGCACTCAAAAGTGACTGTAACATACCCTGCCGGGGACAAAAACCTTCTACTCACCGCAATTGCCACAAGCGGTAACATACCCTTCATAGATCGCATCTCATACCTCAGCAGGGACACGCACCGGAACGGCCGACCACGTGGCGTCGCCATTATCAGACCGGACTGACCCGGCTAAACAGGAGGGGAGCAGTGTAATCGAGAGGCACCTGTAAGTAACTGCACAAAGATTCAACACTGGCACATTGCAGCATTATAGCTCCGATCACTATTTAACCCATATAATGCACTAAGCCTATATTCTAACACCACGCAGCAAATTTTTCAAATGTGCTATGTTACAGATGTGAATGCTAATAGCGGAGCAGTGTACCTTGCATATTATATCTGCTTTAACTGTTGAACAATGCACACGCAGACATGCAGGAGAATCTGACCCTATAACCATATATATGCTGTAAAGTTGCTTAATTAGAAAACTCTATCCCCTTGACAAGGCATACCAGACACCACGCAATCCATTTATTTAAAGAGACAGCACGCACACACCTGCACAGATCTACCCTCAAAAGTGGGGATGCCTATAAAAAAAAACAATAAAGCTGATAAGAACACAGCTGCCAGACCATTAAGCAGATACCTTAGACAGCTAGACACCAACCTTGACCCACAAACAGGAGAAATGGCTCACAATCAAAGCTCACAAGCAACTAAAGAACCATCTCCACAAAATGCAGAGCAGTCACAACCTTTAACTAAGGGAGATCTACGCTACTTATCATCTAAAGAGGACATACAGGGGGTACTCCAGGAGATGAGGAGTCTCTTTGGTGACCTAAAGAAAGACATTAACGCCTTAGAAAGCAGAGTGTCCAAAACAGAACTAGAGCAAGGGCTGATGGCAACCACAGTGCAAAATAACAGCACAGAAATACAGCAACAACAAACAGATATGCAGGTCCTCTCTGATAAACTAGAGGACCTTGAAAACCGCTGCCGCAGAAACAATATAAGGGTTAGAGGTGTTTCTGAATCTATACACCCACCTGCTTTAGAAGGGTATCTGCAGAGCCTCTTCCGCACGATAAAAGGCACACCTAACTCCCCAGAGATTACATTGGAACGAGCACATAGGGCGCTCCGGCCTAAACCACCACCCAAGGGCCCGCCCAGGGACATAATAATTTAATTTCTAAGCTTTAAAGAAAAAGAGGAGATACTCAGGTGTGCCAGGGCCAAACAGTCCATAACACATGCAGGAGAGAAAATCCAACTTTTTTCGGATCTCTCCCCAGTGACACTACAGAAAAGAAAGGAACTTGGCGGTATTACTGCTGTTCTCAGAGAAAACAAAGTACAGTACCGGTGGGGCTTCCCGGTCTCACTTATTGCGATCCATAACAACAAGTCAGCAGTCTATAGGCCGGGAGGGGACCCACAGGCCTTCTATGCAGCTCTTGCAATTGACGGCGAAGATGCCGCCTCTGTGCGGCAGAAGAGATCAGAAAGCATCAATATAACCGCTCAGGACTAATTGACCTCATGGGAAGGAGCTTTGACTTTCCACTGCACTGTTCAACAGCGAACAGTGAGCTTACGACTGCAATGAGAGACTATGAAAAGCTACAACAAAAGAGGGACCCAGTTGTGGGGTCTCCTCCACGGACATTAGCAATGCCATCCAGCTCTCACTGCATAAAGCTGAAGGACATGCCTGTTTAAGTTATCCTGAAGTGTTCTCCTACTCAAGGAAGGTTTGAAATTATTAAGTTAAAATGATAAAATACAGTTTGGTCACATACAAGATCTGTGTTAAGGAAATAGCCATATAAATGCAAATCTCTTCCCTCCCTTACCATTCCTACCCTACCACAACCCCTCTATCCTCCCCTTCCCTCCCACCCTTGTACCCCAAGAATAGCAACAACAGAAGGCTTCCCCTTGCGGATAGTTAGCCGCATAGGATTCTGCCAAGGGGTAGGCTATGTTATACTCCAGGACACATTTAGGTCCCTGGAGCGTAAGACCCCAAATAAGATTGTATTAATATCACCTCAATATATAGAGGGTCCCTCCTCACTATTTTATCACTTGACACAGACCTTCTAATCAAGGAGCATCCTCTCCTTTCTCTTTTTTTTTATTTTTCTTTGTTAGACCACTGTATTAGGGTTTCTATAGAGATACATGTTCAAAAGTTGTCCACTTTGGGGATACTACCCCAATTGACACTAAATTGTTTGCTTTGCTTTTCCTGACCTATTTCCCCTGGTATCTAAACGATATCTCTTTCTCAGGGAAAGCTATAGTTACATAACCAAAGCTCAGTTTTCCTGCCCTTAGTGTCGGGCAGTTAAATACCAAAAGTGTTCTAAAATCTTGGTTGTCTTTTCTCTCAATCTTATTCTCTCTCTATTGCACATAATACGATCCTATTTCCTCGACTTTACTCTCTAACCTCTATCCCTTTCCCCCTTTGTATTTGTGTTCCCTCCCCCTTTTCTTTTTTTTTTTTCTTTTTTTTTCTCTCTCCTCTAGAATGGAACCAAGGAAAAGCAGATTTGGATCCCATGGCCTCACATTTGTCTCAATAAATGCAAGGGGACTAAACAACCCAGGTAAGAGGTCTATCGCCCTTAAAGAATTTAAACGCTTAAACAGCCAAATTGTCTTTATACAGGAAACACATTTCCGTAAGGGTAAAGAACCGAAATGGCTAGATAGAGCATACACTACTTCCTACTTTTCATCTAGCTCTGAAAAGAGGGGAGGGGTGGGCATACTGATCCACAAATCTGTCCCACTCAAGGTCACCCACATTGAAAAAGACACTGAGGGCCGGTACTTACTACTACAAGGAACACTATACACCCATCCTATCACACTGGCTTGCATATACGCTCCAAACACAGCCCAACACCAATACGTAAAGCGTGTCACCAAGGTATTGCTAGATCACTCCAAAGGCCCCACTTTTGTAGCTGGGGACCTGAACCTCCCTCTGGACCCACTCCTAGACACGTCTAATGGGTCATCCAATGTCCCCCACAGATCTACTAAGAGTGTGAGGACATCTCTTGCTGACATACAACTTCACGACGCGTGGAGAACACTTCACCAAACGGACCGTGACTACACATATTTTTCCCCCCCACACGACAAATACTCACGGATAGACTATTTCTTTACGGACTCTCTAGGGCTTGACTTGACAGTAGATTGTGAGATAGGCTCCATCACATGGTCTGACCATGCTCCCGTGATGAGCAGGGTGGTATGGCCCGACATCCCCCCAACAACATATATCTGGAGGTTGGATGACTCCTTACTGGAATCACCGCCCATAGTTGAAGACGTAAGCAAGTCCCTGACCGAATACTTCTCAATCAACGGCCCCATGAGTACTTCCTTACAAATTACATGGGAAGCGCACAAGTGTGTTATCCGTGGTATTTTTCTCAAACATAAAGCAAGGCAGATTAGGTCATATAGAGAGAAACATACACAGCTACTATCTGCAATCTCAGACCTTGAGACTAAACATAAGCTCAAACCGACTGATCAAACACTCAAAACTAACATTACAACAGCCAAGCTAAATCTTAAAAACCATCTTATGACTGCCCATCACAGACTACTGTTCTGGACCAAACAACAGTACTATGAGGGGGGCAACAAGCCAGGCAAACTACTGGCGAGATCAATCCGTAGATTACAGCTTAAAGCCTATATACATCACTTAAAAGCGAAAGATGGTTCTAAAATCAAGGGTTGTAAACAAATCGCAGAAGCCTTTCACACCTACTATAGCAAACTATATAATTTACCTAGCAAATCAGACAAAACACAAACTGCAGGCTTACCACCCACTGAGGAATACCAAATTGACGAGTACCTCTCTGACCTAGAGTTACCCCAACTTGAAGACGCAGACATGGACACCCTAGATGCCCCAATTACCCTAGAGGAACTGACTGACGCAATTAGGGACCTCCCCAAGGGCAAATGCCCAGGTTGGACTCACGCCCAGATACTTTAAGACATTCCTTCCTTTACTGGCCCCAAGCTTGCTCCAATTATTTAATAACCTACGTGAATGCCCCAAACTGATTAAGTCCATGTTGGAGGCACACATAACAGTTCTCCCCAAACCGGGTAAAGAACCCACAACCCCAGAAAATTTCAGACCAATATCCTTACTAAACACGGACATTAAACTGCTAGCTAAAATTCTGGCAAAACGCCTCAATACATTTTTACCAAATTTGAATTCTCCAGATCAAGTGGGCTTCGTTCCGGGTAGGGAGGCACGTGATAACACCACCAAAGTCCTACAGCTGACAAATTATGCAAGAGTTGAAGGTGTGCCTATGGCCCTCCTCTCTACCGACGCAGAGAAGGCCTTCGACCGGGTTGGATGGCCTTTTCTGCGCCGAGTGATGCAATCGATGAACTTCGGAGAGAGTTTCCTGAACATGGTGTTCTCACTATACTCCGACCCGGGTGCCCGAGTGAGGGTAAACGGCACGCTTTCAGAACCGTTCAAAATAACAAATGGAACTAGACAGGGGTGTCCTCTGTCTCCTTTATTGTTTGCCCTTTCCATAGAGGCTCTGGCACAAAGAATTCGGCGAAATGACAAAATCTCGGGGGTCAAATTAGGCGACATTGAACATAAACAAGCACTCTACGCGGACGACATTCTTTACACTCTCACGAACATACACATATCGGTACCTGAACTCCTTAGGGAGTTAAATAACTACGGAAAAGTCTCAAATTTCCACTTAAACTTAGGGAAATCTGAGTTACTTAACATTAATGCCCCTCAAGAACACATAGATATGCTCAGAGACAAATACAATATCCCAATATCCACAACAAAACTAAAGTATCTTGGCATTTATATACCACAAAAACACCAAGACATATTCAAAGAAAATTATTTGAAACTAAAGCAGGACATCACTAATGATCTCTCGTCCTGGAAAAACAAGCCACTTTCGTGGCTTGGTAAAATAGGGGTAATCAAAATGAACGTGCTACCACGCATCCTATATATTTTACAGACCATCCCGATCTCCCTACCGGAAGACTACATCCCACACATGCGGAGGTTATTAGAACAGTTTGTATGGACGGGCACTAGGCCCAGAATACCGCGAAGGACTATGTATCTTCCTAGAGATAGGGGAGGGTTGGGTTTCCCAGATCTAAAAGCATACAAACGGGCCATAGCTCTGCAGCACATTGTAGAATGGTCACAAAATGGAAACCACAAACTGTGGGTTAGAATAGATAGTCAAATTTTGGGACTCAACAATGTAGGCACACTAGCTTGGATTCCCGCGATTCAATGCCCTAAAGTCCTAAACAGATACCCCATATTAAAAGAGGTGCTATCCGAATGGGCTAGAGCATCTTCATCCTCTGTCAACATATCAAAAGGACTTTCACCTCTGCTTCCTACTCTGGAAAACCCTGCACTACCATACCACAAGTTGGGTTCGAGACTGCGCACCCACTATACTCTAAAAGAGGGTTGTCTTTATAGCGCCATAGAAAACGGGGGACTTAAAACTCAGAATCAAATGAAAGAAATAAATGACCCCATTTTCACCTCTTGGCTGAGATATAATCAATTAGTGCACTACATAACACATCTTAAATGCAAAGACCAACTAACCAGAGACCTCACTCCATTTGAACAACTTTGCATCACAAACAACCCCCAGAGGCGACTGATTTCCCTCATCTACAAATTGCTGTTGACTGGCCCTGACACTCCACCTCCCACGTATATAGCTTCATGGCATAGGGAGCTTGACACGGAACACTCTCATGAGGAGTGGTGCCGGGCTTTCTCCTTGGTAAGGCGATCATCAGTATCGGCTACCGTACAGGAGATCCAACTAAAATTACAATGCAGATGGTATCATACTCCGAGTAGGATACATCGCCTTTTCCCTAGAGCCAACCCCCTGTGCTGGAGGGATTGTGGCGAGCTCGGTACGCTCACACATATCTGGTGGTCGTGCCCGAAGCTGGATAGCTTTTGGGCGGGAGTGTTGGGAAAAATATCGGACATCAAGGAAATAGAGATCCCCAAGTCCCTAGAAACATTACTTTTTTTAAACCTACCCAAAATTAAAAATGCGCTCTATCGGCCCCTGCTACTATTAATGCTCACAGGAGCAAAGCGACTGATTCCCAAAAAATGGAAATCGCCTGATGTCCCCACATCGGGCGACTGGCAGTCTTCTGTATCTGACCTCCTAGCACTAGAAAAGCTACACTATCTCAAGATAGGCCAAATTGCAGTATATGAGATGATGTTGGAAAGATGGAACAGTTCTCTAGAATAAATGAGTACTGACTCTGCGGTCATTGTTTCCTAACAGAATAATCACCTCCCTTCCCCACGTATTTAAATTTTTTATTTTATTTTTTCTCTCGCTCTCTTTCCTGCTCCCCTCTTCCCCCATCTTTTCTCTCCCTGTGTACCGCCTCTCTACGTTCTTCACCCCTCTTCTTCCTCTACTCTGCCTTCACTCTTACAACTAGAAGCTACCTGTTTTGTGTGCTGAGACAGAGAGAGGAAATGTTTTTGCTAACCAGGATCTCGCTATATGTTATTATTAGTTTTATTTGTTTGAAAAATACTAGACAAAAATCAAGCTATTGAAAGGCCGTCATTATTGACCATCTCTGAATATTGTATTCATGTTTGTAACAAATGTCTTGCATGACGTACCTAATCTATGTAATGTTATTTATTACCTTATAATAAAGCTTGTTTATAAATAAAAAAAATAAATAAAAAAAAGACACTAAATATCTGCTCAATAAATTGTCTTTTGTTAAATTTGACAACAGGAAGGATTACATTTGGCTCTCATGTGATGTTGGATCTCTCTATTCGAATATATCTCATGATTTGGGTATATTCACCACCCAGATATATTTGAATAGAGACCTTTACATGCCTGCGACCCAAAAGGAGTATTTGATATCACTTATCAATTTCATTTTGAAACATAACTATTTTCAGTTTCTTGATACTTTCTTTTTACAGATAAAGGGAACAGCCATGGGCACCAGATTTGCCCTGAGTTTTGCAAACCTATTTATGGGTTATTTTGAAGATCTTTATATATACAACTCGCAATGGAGGGGCAATCTGGTGTTCTATGGCCGTTACATAGACAATCTAATTTTTATTTTTGATGGTTCAGAATCTGAGGCTCTTGGTTTTGTTTCACATTTGAATGATAATAACATGGGTATAGGGTTTACCCACAATTTACAAAAGCACAGTATAGAGTTCCTAGATGTGGTCCTCTCTTGGGACCAAAAGGGTGGTATATCGACTGCCACCCATTTCAAGCAAGTTGATTGCAATAATTTTTTGCATTTCTCTAGCAATCATTTAACAAAATGGAAAACCAACATTCCATTTAGCCAGTTCTGTAGATTGCGTAGGAATTGCAGTACAGTTGAACAATATAACCAACAGTCCCAAATTTTGATATTAAGATTTTTGGAGAAGGGATACCCTCTAGAACTCGTAAATAAGGGCTTTGAGAGAGCTAAGGATCTCAATAGGGAACAGTTGCTGTCATCAGTGTCAACCAAATGTAAGGATAAAGATTCATTCTTAAATAAACAACCTTTATTTGTGACTCAGTACAACTCCAAACATAAAATTATTAATAAGGTACTTAAGAAGCACTGGCCTATCCTTTTGAAAGATCCGGTTAAAAAAACCTTACCATCTCAACCCAAATTAGTTTTCAAAAGAGCACCAACATATAAACAAAAACTAGTCCCAAGTAAGGTGGTTATGTTTAAAAGAAAACCAAAAAATACAGATAGATCAGGGGTTAGGACATGTATTTTCAACAGTATGGGAGTTTTCAAATGTGGAAAGAGATCTTGTTATATGTGCAAACATGTAACACATGGATACACTAGTATAGCATCCCATAGTACAGGTGAGGTCTTTTCTATAAAAAATAGATTGTCTTGTGATTCTAGCTATGTAGTCTATGCACTGTCCTGCAAATGTGGGATGCAGTACATAGGGAGGACCTGTAGGAAGGTCAGAACTTGATGGAGCGAACATTTGAGGAACATTAAATTGAAATCACCTAAACATAGTGTCTCTAGACATATGTGTCACGAATATAATCCTGGCAAATGTTCTTTTAAAATTACACCATTAGAAAGTACCCCCAAAAGTACTCTGTACAATAGGTTCTCAAAATTAAGACTAAAGGAAACCTATTGGATTTTCAAATTCAATAATTTATTTCCTACAGGTCTGAATGACGTTATAGATTCTGCGGCATTCCTTTAATCCCATAGATTTTCTTGTATTTTATTTTTAGTGTAGTTGTTAATGCTAACATGGTAATTGTGTCTATTATGGTCTTAGTTTTTATTTATTTTTTATTCTTGATTTTAGCAGATTTCTATGCTATTTTGTTCTCTGGACTTTCCCTACCCATTTGTTGTTAGTATAGGCATTCTATTTAGGGACATTTGCCCATATGTAATATTCACATTCTTATCTAATCTGCTGACTTCTTCTAATTCCATTACATTACCTCTGTTTCACATCCATATACACCGACTTCGGTTTTCACAATACACATATGCAATTTATACATTGATTATATCACTACACGTATATTTCTTTACCCCCATCATTCTATCATATTTGCACATTAAACAGTGTATCAGATTCACATATATATATATTATTTTCACAACTGATATATCAATTTACACTTAGATTATATCACCATTAGCACATCCATTTACCTTCATTATCTTATTATAGATGTAGACTGAACAGTACCAAAATATTATTACTTTATTATTGATTTATAGGTTTTTCCACACTTAACCCATTTGTTTAGTTATATAGCTTTTCTACAGTGATCTATACGAAGATACCTTTAGAGCTTTACATTGCAGGTATTATCTTTTGAATACATTTAAGACCAATGATAGAGTCACATTGTGCCCATATCACATCTTTTTTTCCGGCATTTATCAGATACATTCATCATTGGCCAGAGTTTATACATTTTGGTCATGCTGGGACAACACTGTCCCTTTCTATTTGCATTTTTCAACAATTTTTTTTTTTTATTAGATTCATGGGGCAACATTCGAAGGTAACGTTATTATCCAATCTATTAGATATAAGATATATTATTGTTTATATATGTGTCCAATCACATAGTAGTTACCCGCCCATCCCTCATTATTATCGTTGCCATTGGCCTGCAGCACATACGGGCCACGCTGGTCACGGGATTACACGTCACTAGTTATTAACGTATCACATAAGGGCTACGCCGGTCACGTAACTACACGTTATTTCCTATTCTTTGTAGCTTACAGCCACATTAGAGCTAAGCGTATCACATCAGGTCTCACGGCCAAGCCCCCTAAAGGGCACCACATCATTGGCCAATAAGGAATCATATGTTCCCTGTGTTTACATTCGTAGTATTGCGGACTTATTAGCGATCGACATCAGATCGTCCAAATTAAATATGCACATAGTATTTTTGAAATGTTTAGTCACTATAAAATCTCACGTAACCACTTATATAAACTACACATCACCTTTATTGAGATAACGATGTTTATTATTACTACAACAAATGGGCGTCTTGGGAGAGGAAGGATTTTATTGGTTCATCTTTGTAAAGGAGGGTTTATCCGAACATGTGGTTACTGAGCCCTATTTAAAGGGCATTTATGTACATACAGAGCATACAAGCCTGAGGGAACGGGGTGTTCCCCGAGAAACGCGTCGCTACTATACTCTGTACTTAGTTTTTGTTTTTTTCTACAGAAGTCCATCATCCCTTCGGGTGAAGACAGAGAGCTGCCTATGGACATTTGAGAATTTAGTTGGACTTTCCACTATTTTCTTGGCCGGTTTTATGAGTATACTCTATACATCATTCTGTATATTTTACATTTATACATTATTCTTGTTTGTACTATACTAATTGCATTTTTATATCATAGTGTTACTACTTTATTATATCTAGTTGCAGTGCCTCCTATAGGATTTCTGTGATATCCTATTCACAGACTTTCCTTTTTTCTGCATAGTATACACTTATACATGCAGACACACACACACTCACTACATAGCATACACTTATACATTCAGATACACACCTATACATGCAGATACACATACACACACTACATAGCTTACATTTATACATGCAGACACACACACTACATAGCATAAACTTATACATACAGATACACACACACAGTTATGGATACAGATAGACACACACACTACATCATATATGGGTATCTGTAATTCATTCTATGGGGTCCTGGGGTTTGCAAGTACACTAATACCCATAAACTACCTATTAACCCCTAAACCGAGGCCCCCATCACAAATACTATAATACATTTATTAACCCCTAATCTGCTGCTCCTGACATCACCGCCACTATAATAAACGTATTAACCCCTAAACTGCCACCCTCCCGCATTGCAAACACTATTTAAATATTATTAACCTTTAATCTGCCGTCCACCCACACCGCCGCTATAATAAAAATATTAACCCCTAAACCACAAGCCCCCCACAACAAAATATACTAAAATAAACTATTAACCCCTCAACGAAAGCCCCCCACAACAAAATAAACTAATTTAAACTAGTAACCCCTAAACCTAACGACCCCCTAACTTTATATTAAAATTACAATTTCCCTATCTTAAATTAAATTAAAACTTACCTGTCAAATTAAAAAAAAACATTTTAAACAAACAATTAAACTATTATAATTATTAAACTAAAATTAAACTAACACTTAAATAAAACTAAACTACCAATAAAAAATCCTATCTTGAAAAAGCCCTGTAAGAGGGAGAAACGCGTTGATAACAGAGTTAAAGCTCTTCTTTATTATATTTTTTTGCTTCCAAGAAGGACAAAACTACCACACTGATTGTCCCTGATGTGCTTTGGACATTAAGCTTGAATACAGAGTCTAAATCAGCCACGGAAGATCCTGAACCCATAAAGATTACTTTCAAGGATGTTACAAGGCTGCTGCAAGGCATCTTCATAAAGTCAATATTGACATTTGATTATAGGTATCCTGCGTGCAACTCGCACTAAGAGCGGATACTTTACTGCTGTTTCTTTCTGCACTATAAGCGGCTGCTATTCCTCCGCTACAAGAACGGTCGTGACCAATAGGATCCACGAGTCGAAGACAGCGCCCACATTCTGTGACGTCATCAGTCACGCACGCGCCTCTACGGAGGTGAAGCCCTGGAAACCGTTTGAGTCAGAAACAGTACTCGGAAGAAAAGGTAATACACATCCAGTTATTACCGGAGCTTGGGATCAAGTTATTAGTGACTTACCATTGGGGGCCCCTATGTTTTTCTGAATTCTGGTTATTATCTATATCAGAGACTTTGTTTCCCTGTGGTGGCAACTATCCATATGCTTTCTTTCTTCTAGCCCCTCTATATATTGGAGCCGTCCGATTTCAATATAGATCTATGGTTATTGTTTTTAATTTGTTTAATTTTTAATTTGTCTAATTTTTAATAAATTTGGCATAGCCACGTTTTTATTATCTACTCTTATGATATTATTGACTTGCATCCACACACCTTAAGCTTGAGCGCTCCTCCGTATACACTTTTTCCTACTATCTTGCTCTCTTTGGTGTTTCTCCCGCGCACACTTCTTTCCATATGTTTTAACCTGCTCTTCTATCTTCATCCAGCCGGCAAAGTCCTCATCCAGGTGGCAAGAAGTCTTCATCCAGGCAGCCTCTTCGATCTTCATCCAGCCAGCGCAGGGCGGGTCCATCCTGAAGACATCCGTCGCGGAGCATCTCATTCATACGGTCGACGCCGTACACTGAATCTTCAATGCAAGGGATACGATTCAAGATGTCGTCCCTTGCATTCCTATTGGCTAAAAAATTTGAATCAGCCAATAGGATTTAGGGCTGCTAGAAAAAAGGGTTTTAAGTGTTGCTAATTGTCCCTATCATGATGGTTGTAATCTGCCACACTTTAGGTAGCAGAGAGGATAAGTAGCAGTGGTTTTAAAACTAGCATTTCAGGCTATCGGAGCTTGTACATACCATATATAAACTATTTTATGGTTTCATTTGAAATTAAATGTAATTGTACGAGTATGCTAAACTTGTTGGTATGAGTAAATACAAACATAACAAAACAGAAGTGAATATTTAACTACTCCTGGGGGACAATTTATCACAGCCCGAATTAAACTTGCATGATTCAGACAGAGCATGTAATTTTAAAACACTTTTAAATTCACTTCTATTTTCAAATGTGCTTCGTTCTCTAAGTATCCCTTGTTAAAAAATGATTACCCACATATCATACACAAGTGGGAGCTGCTGCTAATTGGTGCCTGCACACATTTGTCTCTTGTGATTAGCTAAATAGATATTTTCAGCGTCCTGACAGTAGTGCGATGCTGTCCCTTCAGCAATGGATACCAAGAGAATGAAGAAAATTTGATAATAGAATTAAATTGGAAATTTGTTTAAAATTGTATGTTCTATCTGAATCATAAAATAAAATTTTGGGGTTTACTATCCCTTTAAGAAGCAGCAGTCTTAAGACCGCTGCTCCTTAACTTGTATGCCTCCCCTGAGGCGGCGGACATCAATCCGCCCGATCTCATACGATCGGGTTGATTGACGCCCCCTGCTAACGGCCGATTGGCCGCAAATCTGCAGGGGGCGGCATTGCACAAACAGTTCACCAGAACTGCTTGTGCAATAATAAATGTTGACAGGGTATGCTGTCGGCATTTATTGATGTCTGGCAGACATTATACGCTACAGCGGATCATGTCTGCCAGACACTTGATAAATCGGCCCCCTGGAATTTACAGAACCTCTTTTTTACTTTGCTTGTTTGTTTTTTTAGTTGCAAGCAGTTCTCCCTTACTAGGTGAGATATCATATACTGGGACATTTAACAAACGTACAGTGGGTCAAAAAAGTATTTAGTCAGCCACCAATTGTGCAAGTTCTCCCACTTAAGAAGATGAGAGAAGCCTGTAATTTTCATCATAGGTATACCTCAACTATGAGAGACTAAATGTGGAAACAAATCCAGAAAATCACATTGTCTGATTTGGAAAGAATTTATTTGCATATTATGGTGGAAAATAAGTATTTGGTCATCTACAAACATGCAAGATTTCTGGCTCTCACAGACCTGTATCTTCTTCTTTAAGAGGCTCCTCTGTCCTCCACTCATTACCCGTATTAATGGCACCTGTTTGAACTTGTTATCAGTATAAAAGACACCTGTCCACAACCTCAAACAGTCACACTCCAAACTCCACTATGGTGAAGACCAAAGAGCTGTCGAAGGACACCAGAAACAAAATTGTAGACCTGCACCAGGCTGGGAAGACTGAATCTCCAATAGGCAAGCAGCTTGGTGTGAATAAATCAACTGTGGGAGCAATACTTAGAAAATGAAAGACATACAGAACCACTGATAATCTCCCTCGATCTGGGGCTCCACGCAAGATCTCAGCCCGTGGGGTCAAAATGATCACAAGAACGGTGAGCAAACATCCCAGAACCACACGGGGGGACCTAGTGAATGACCTGCAGAGAGCTGAGACCAACGTAACAAAGGCTACCATCAGTAACACACTACGCCGACAGGGACTCAGATCCTGCAGTGCCAGGCGTGTCCCCCTGCTTAAGTCAGTACATGTCCGGGCCCGTCTGAAGTATGCTAGAGAGCATTTGGATGATCCAGAAGTGGTTTGGGAGAATGTCATATGGTCAGATGAAACCAAAGTAGAACTGTTTGGTAGAAACACAACTCGTTGTGTTTGGAGGAGAGAGAATGCTGAGTTGCAACCAAAGAACACCATACCTACTGTGAAGCATGGGGGTGGCAACATCATGCTTTGGGGCTGCTTCTCGGCAAAGGGAACAGGACGACTGATCCGTGTAAATGAAAGAATGAATTGGGCCATGTATCGTGAGATTTTGAGTGCACACCTCCTTCCATCAGCAAGGGCATTGAAGATGAAACGTGGCTGGGTCTTTCAGCAAGACAATGATCCCAAACACACCGCCCGGGCAACGAAGGAGTGGCTTAGTAAGAAGCATTTCAAGGTCCTGGAGTGGCCTAGCCAGTCTCCAGATCTCAACCCCATAGAAAACCTTAGGAGGGAGTTGAAAGTCTGTGTTGCCCAGTGACAGCCCCAAAACATCACTGCTCTAGAGGAGATCTGCATGCAGGAATGGGCCAACATACCAGCAACAGTGTGTGACAACCTTGTGAAGACTTACAGAAAACGTAACAAAGTATTGAGATTAACTTTTGATATTGACCAAATTCTTATTTTCCACCATAATTAGCAAATAAATTATTTCCAAATCAGACAATGAGATTGTATGGATTTGTTTCCACATTTTGTCTCTCATAGTTGAGGTATACCTATGATGAAAATTACAGGCCTCTCTCATCTTCTTAAGTGGGAGAACTTGCACAATTGGTGGCTGACTAAATTCTTTTTGCCCCACTGTAAAGATGTTAATGGCTGACGATCAGCTAGAAAGATAGGTGACATAAGTCTCAATGAATTTTACTTTAACAATAAGGCATCTAAGCAAACTAATGGGTCTCTATGTATCTAGCCCATCGTCTATAATTACTTGCATTTTACGCCCAGAAAGAAACTAGTGGATAACTCATATTTTTAACAGTCATAGAACATGAATTCATAACATTTCACACAAACTAAACAACAAAATAACCTATACTATGGAGAAATACTGCAAACATTTTCATGTACGTAATTGCAACATAAGCTGTAACAGCCAAATCATATGCATTAATGGAATGGCTGTACAATTTTTTTTATTTGCAATGAAATGACTACTAAACAATTTTTTATACTGATTATGAGCCACTACTGAGCAGGTTTTAAGATTTGCCAACAGTATTTTATAGTGTTACTCTCCTGATGTAGTGTTTTGTTTATCTGACATTTCTCTTATTGACTTCACTGTGTCTGCTCAGGCTCATCTTTTTATTACATCATATATGCTTTTTTTTACAGGTTTGGGGTACTGTGATGCATTGTCTGCCTGCTGGGGTGTTTCAGACTGCTGGGTTCTTTAGAGATTATGCAAATGCTTTCAATAGCAACCTGGAATATTAAAATGACTCCTTGCACAAATTATTGATTCCTAGATACTGGAAAATTGCCAACCTTTTCACAATGTTCTAAGGAAGTAGAGTTCATTTTCTCAATAGAACAACTTGTTTATAGCTATGAAGGGAAACCTGTGCCATTTGCTGAAATATAACTTTATTTGGGCTGCAGAATCTGTTGGCCCTCTACAAATAACCAATAATAATAATAATCAGGGCTCTCTGTAAAGGGCTTCATTCATCTCCATCTACCTGTCCATTTAAAAGTCATAGACTGAGCAACGAGTGAGGACGCATTCAGTAAGAGCTCCTCCATTAAAATAAAACTTAACAACCTATAAATAATATTTAACAGAGATATAGCACATAAAAAAACATTTCAAGAAGCCAAGCTATACACTAGGACATTCTTTATTCGTTTAAGGACTGAAATTGGAGTGTTGCTGGCTTACTCTCATCACGATTACCGGAGGCCCATATAACATACCGGGCAGCCCTACTACCTACGTCTTGCACTCCGGGGGGGTCGGGGACCCGCTCCGGAGTGCTCACAGTGCAGAAGTCGACTGCTTTCACAGAATCTCACACTAATAGTGCCGGGACCGTCTCACGCTAAGGAGAATCAAGCGGCGGCATAACCACTGAGCGGGTCTGGCCTGTCTTTTTACCCGGTCAAGCTTATAAGGGCTTACAGAGTGACTCGCTTCAGATCCGGTCTGGGAGACACAAGAGCAGGGGCCGGAGGGTGCTTCCCCTGTTACCGGAGCTACTAGACGATTCCGGATCTCGGGCTGGGGCCCAGCAAGGTAACATACAAAACTCAAAGTGTTTAACCTGCAAGTGGGGCAGCCGAGTGGTGGAGGGGACATATAATTAAAGTGAGAGACAGTTGATTCCCTATAATTGAGGCACAGATTTGAGTACCTAAACTGGACAATAAAAAAGGCGCCAAAATCCGCCATTTCTCCTTCCCCTGCTCTACAGCTGTGCAACGTAAACTGAGCAGAGACACTTTTCCTTAATACTAACTTAAGAGCTGCTGGAGAGTTGGAAGGGAGGAACTTGTTTGAAAGACTCACAGCTTCATAAGGATTGAGTGATATTTAAAGCAGGAAGAAGCAAAAAGAAAGGGAGAGAAAGGGAGAGGAAGAGAATAATAAAAATAAAGGTGTTTTCAAGTAAAGCTTTTTTTTTCTCTCACGAGGGTTCTCCTTTTTTCCTCGGTTGTGGAGGGAGACTAACATACAGACTGCCACATATATATAGCTCTGTAGCATTCAACTTTAACACATATATGTTCTTCACTTCCTGGCCTTAACACCTTATCACAAGCTGGGCAGATTTGGATAATAATGAATATTTCAGAAGGTGGTGTTTTGTGATTTTAAATTGCATTTAGAATTTGATCTGCCTACCACACAAATACACCATACACCTGAATTTAAAATATTGAGTTGAAATCCCTGGTCATTTTACAGCAGCTTTATTACTGTGTATCCTGGCACATCTTAACAGGTGCTACTACTCTGAATATTGTTTGTGAAGACTCTGTAAATATAAAACAGCATGCATGCAGAATGAGTTAGAGACTTAAATAATGTTGCCTGTGCAGTCTGGCAGGGAAGCCACAACATAGCTCACGCTTTGCTACCACTCTTACAACATTACGCAGTTTCTCTGTTCAATACTGTCTTCCATAATAAGCATGCATCTATGTTTCATAAGAAGAGAAAGACAGTATGCTGAAGAAAAATTAACATTATAAATGAGTGAAGAGAATTATAGAGTTAGTGAAGGGGATAAGAGATATCTGAAAATCTAATAAAGATCTCAACAGCAAGAAAGGTCTCTTGGAAAGAGGGTGCAGACACCTGTGAATATACTTCCAAGTAAACTAAATTACTGATACAAGATCAGGATAAAACAACAGAACTACCACTATTAAAACCATGGCTTCGAGAAAGGGCTCCAAAGGAGATAGGGGGACGAAATCCTTATCGGTAGACGCTTTCTTTAAATCATCTAGAACTCCTAAATCTCAAGATCACAACATGGTGGATACTGAAGAGGATATGGAATCTGAAATCGAGGAAAATGCTGAAGATCTCACTCCTGCAACTAAAGCTGACCTACGAGCCCTGGTATCTAAACAAGATATAACTTCTAACTTCGAAAAACTGTGGGGGAAAATTGACAGCTTTCAAACTACAGTTACTAACAGCCTCACAGAAATCAAAACTGAGATCCTGGAACTGGGGAACCGAGTAGACTCATTAGAATCAGCCACAGATGAAATGGGAGAAGAAGTTGCGACAGTCTCAAATTCCCTTGCTTCTCAATCCCAAGCTATTTCAGAATTGGAAGAAAAAATTGAAGACTTGGAGAATAGGAGCCGTCGCTCTAATATTAGGCTTAAAGGAATCCCTGAGACTGTAGGAGCAGAGGACCTTCATAATTATCTCCAACGGCTATTTCACGCTATTCTTGGAAGTCCAACAGATGCTGAATGCCCAATCGAAAGAGCTCATAGAGCCCTAAGGGCTAAACCTAAGCCAGACCAGCCACCGAGAGATGTCATCATCAAGCTCCTAAGGTTTCCTGACAGAGAGAAAATCTTAATAGCCGCCAGACAAAACCCCACGTTCAAATTCCAGGGCAACATAATCCAATTCTTTCAAGACCTCTGTGTCAAAACCCTACAAAGACGCTATGCCCTGAGACCTTTAACTCTCCTTCTAAGAAAGAACAACATCCAATATCGGTGGGGATTTCCTTTTGCTCTCCAGGTGATCCGCAATGGCAAAATTACTACTATTAAAACCACCGAGGAGATCCCGGAGATATGCAAATTTCTAGACCTTGAACCACCTGAGATTACAACCACAGAAGCAATGCACCCCTCCTCTGCACCATCTTCATCCAGAGGGAAGCCCCAAAGAGAAAAATGGAGGACGGCGACTAAGAAGAAATCTAAGACTTGAGCTATATCACCCATAGAACCAATCTCGGGAGTATCTACACCCAGAGGACACTAACGATGACCGTGAGGTCACACAGGTACCAGACCTAGAGGTCTGACTTAAGTTCTTCACTCACATGAGACTGTGTTAAGCAGGCACCTCCTGTGAGGGCTGCACAGCGCAATTGACATGTGTTAGTTTTTGATATATGTGTATTCAAAAGTTTAATCAATATCAACTGTTACTGTTACTGTTTTGTTATATGTTTTTACCATTTAAATGCACAAAACAATGTATGACTAGTATAAATTCACCAAGGAAAGACCTACTGCAGGATGGTTGGGCATTGGAAAGGCAGCTAGGTTCACTGGCCCAGAGACAGGAGGGTTATACACTTATCCCGGTAGAAACTAGGGGTTGGCTACTGTCTCAGAGTAGGTATAGTATGCAGACTTATTTTACCCAGTGGAATGTCTTTACCTAAGATAGTCTTGATCTCGCACAATGCGAGAGGATTAAACACAGATATCAAGAGAAGGACAGCTATGTCAAATTACAGAAGGCTAAGGGCTAATATTATCTATCTTCAGGAGACTCATTTTTAAAAAAATACTATTCCCAAATACTGGGCAAGAGATTACCCAATGCAGTTTCACTCAGTGTTAGACTCAAAAAAGAGGGGGGTCTCTATTTTAATACATTCTGCATTGCCATTTATCCACAAAGAGACCATATCAGATAAAGAGGGCAGATACCTATTGGTATTTGGACAAATTGGGAATGCTGAGATTCTCCTATGTAATATATATGCTCCCAATGAGCAACAAGATAAGTTTTTTAACACCCTTTCCAATATGTTAACAGGTTGGTCTAGACTGAGAATAATATTAGCAGGGGATTTTAACATCGACCTCCAGGCGCTGACTAAGCAAACACTCACTCAACAATCTAGAAAAAAACAAAGGCAGAGAGTAATGGCTAGAAACATCTGGGAGGTTTTAGGTCAACACACACTGCAGGATACCTGGAAACACCTAAATGGAGGGGATGGGAGTACCACCTACTATTCATCAGCCCACGATAGCTATTCAAAAATAGACTATGTGTTCACTAGTCAGATTCTGCAACCAGTAGTACGCTCTATAGACATTCACCCATGTGTATGGTCTGACCACTCCTTGACACTGCTTACCTTAGGTGATCTTTCAGACCCAAAACGGACAAAGACATGGACGTATGACTCATTTTGTACCAAAGACCCACTTATCAAAGACAAAATCCTAAATAACTTAAAAGAATATTGGCAGATCAATGTAAACTCTACGGACGACCCTATAATACCCTGGGCAGCACATAAGGCAGTAGTAAGAGGTATACTAATAAAAGAAAAAACACTACATAAAAAGAAGAGAGAGGCTCTTATTACACATTTAAATATTGAAATCACTTCTCTTGAGAAGCTACACAAACAGAATGGTTCTAAAGCTACATTGGCTGAGCTGATTGGCAAGAGACAAACGCTACAATCCATATTAAATGAACAATCTGTAAAAGCTGCACATAGATTGAAAGCAAACTACTTTGTCTTTGCCAATAAGCCTGACAAATACCTGGCAAAGAAAATCAGAGATGAATGCCAATCTCTCTCTATACCAAACATCCAAACACCAAACGGTCACATAACCACACACCCTCAGGAAATTGTTGACACATTCTCCCAATTCTACAGTCAGTTATATGATGGCACAAAGGTGGTCCATAATCTTACGACAAAGGCTACCTTTGACTCCTTCTTACAAAAAGCTAAATTGACACCGATAGATGATGAGGCTAGGGCTACCCTAAATGCCAAGATCACAAGAGCTGAGGTGATCTCAGCTATCAAAGACCTCAAACCTGGTAAAGCCCCGGGACCTGATGGATTTCCTGGGGAATACTATAAGGCGTTTCGCGAGGCCTTGGTTCCACATTTAGTGGTGTTTGCAAACCATATAATGGAAGGGGGCAAGATACCTACTGACCTTCTTAGAGCTAAGATTGTGGTTATACCAAAACAGTGGAAAAATCCTAGTCTTTGCAGTAGTTACAGGCCCATATCCCTGATTAATCAGGACATCAAAATAGTCACAAAAATCTTGGCCAATAGACTGAAACATATCTTGCCCCACATCATTCACCCAGACCAGGTAGGATTTATTAAAGATAGGGAAGCCCCAGACAACATTAGAAAGATGATATCGGTGATAGATTTCCTACACGACCGAAAAGTGCCTTCTCTGATCCTATCACTGGACGCGGAGAAGGCATTTGATAGGGTGGATTGGAAATATATGCTAGCTCTGCTTTCGGAACTGGGATTTGAAGGTAATTTTTTGAAGGCCATTACAGGCTTATACTCGGCACCCACAGCATATGTTAGAGCAATAGGACACCAATCGAGTAACATATCTATTCTGAATGGTACGAGACAGGGCTGCCCTCTCTCCCCCCTGATCTTTGCAATCTGCATAGAGCCACTAGCTGCTTACATACGAAACTCTACTGATATAGTGGGTCTGGAGATTGGGGACATACACCACAAGATCACCTTGTTCGCGGATGACGTACTACTTACTATCTCAAAACCACTCCACACTTTGCCTTATATATACCAGGCAATCCATTTGTTTTCTCAGATCTCAGGCTATAAAATCAACGCAGATAAATGCGAGGCGCTTCCCATTTCTATCCCAAAACACACTATTAAATTGATAGAGGCGAACTTTGATTTTAGGTGGGTACCGGAAGGACTAAAATATCTAGGAATAAAATTGAGATCACATTCCTCAAAACTATACGAAACAAACTACACTCCCCTGTTCAAATCAATCAGATCTGACCTAGGGAAATGGAGAAAGATGGGTTTTTCTTGGTACGGGAGGCTTTCCGCTATTAAGATGACGATCCTACCAAGGATACTTTACCTGTTTAGAGTACTTCCAATTAAAATTAATGTCACAGACATAGATAATCTGCAGAGAGACATAAATAGGTTCTTACGAGACAATAGACACCCGAGAATTCCACATCAAATTCTAAACAAACACAGACAGCTGGGAGGGGTGGGTGCCCCCAATTTACTGGACTACTACAAAGCTGCTAGACTGGCACAAGACTCAATACTTGGCAGACAACAAGTAGATATCCTCTGGCCTGCCCTAGAGGCGGAGATGACAGGTCAGGAGACGCCGGACGGCATCCTCTGGTGTAATGACTTACTCAATAGACACGATACTTATAGGAATAAAACCACACTAACCACCAAACAGCAATGGCCTTCATCGAAACAATCAGAGAAAATTGACTTCTCACATTCAAAAATAATACCTCTAAAATATATTATTAGTGAAGAGTTCAAAAAACAGATCCAAAAATGGGAAAACAAAGGCTTGTATAGGGTAGCTGACCTTTACTCACAGGGCGCGCTGCTGACCTTCACCCAGTTACAACAGAAACTAGACCCTATCCCTCTGCACTGGTTTCTATATCTCCAGATAACCTCAGCTATACGTACACGCACAGCTAAGCACCCGACACATAACCGACAAACTGTTCTTGAGCAACTATGTACGGCAACGACTAGACCCAAAAAAGCAATCTCTAGACTATATATCTCCATACAAGAAAGGAGAACACGTTCTAAGAATACGTTAATGCTACACTGGGAAAAAGACATAGATAAAGAAATTGAGCTGGACAAATGGGATGAGATATTACACCAGGCCAGTAAAGGCCTTATTAGCGCTGACTTGAGGGAAAATGTTATAAAGACATCCTTTAGATGGTATCTGACCCCAGTAAAGACAGCACACATGGGGAAGGAGAACTCTAATTTTTGTTACAGGGGCTGTAAAACTATAGGATCCTATATACATATGTGGTGGGAATGCCCTAAAGTTAAAAAGATATGGCGAGAACTATCTTTGCTGCTGGGGAAGGTCCTGGACGAACAGATTCATCTCACCCCTGCTCAAGCATTACTTCACGAAGGTATCCCCAGACTACACAAAGACATTAACACCTTTATTAGAATTCTATGCACCACCACGAGAACAGTTATAGCTAAGTACTGGAAAACAGAAATCCCTTCCTGGTCAGAAGTTCTGACTAAAATTCAACTGGTTTATAAAATGTACGAGTCAGCAGCATTTATACAGGACACAGAATCCACATTCCAAAAAGTATGGTTTTATTGGATACTAGAAAACAATAACATACTGGCCCGCAGTGTAGAGACGGGAGACTGAGGAGATGTAGTATAAGGGTGCTTTAATGGGAGGTTTTGAAATCAGAAAAGAGGTGGACATACAAAGCTGGATAGCTTAGTTGAAAGACTGAAGAGGTACATGATCTTCAGCCATGAGCTTGGAGATATAGAGTACAATGCTGAGCTACCAACCACCATGCTTGTTTCGTGCAGTTATTGTTACTTGTTATTCTTTTGTGTTATTTTAATATCTGTTTTGTATTTCTGATCTTTCTCAGTTTGGTTAAAGTCAGGCTCTTTTAGAAAGTGTTACTGAGATTGGTTAAAGTTGGAGGTTTTTTTTTCTTTCTTTTTTTCATTATATTACCCCCCATACCTGTAAGTCTCCTACTGAAGATGATGTGACGACAACTGGACAATGATATAGCTCAGGAGACTATAAAGCAAAACCAATCCCACCCCACAAGAAAGTCGAGAGGGCCGATAGAGACTGATATGGCTTAATTTTATGGCTGTTGATCGGTATTTAACCTCTGTCTGACACCTGGAAAATCATACATAAAGACTATGAGGAGCCTTTATAGCTGGAGGGTTCCCTCATTATATGAAGTAATCTAGCTAGACATTTCTTTTTCCTACGAACTGATTATTTCTTATTGTTAGATGTACCTGCAAGATCTAATGTCTGTATTTTCCCTGATGTTTTGGGTTTGGGTATGTGGGTAATAAAAATTATTTCATTTAAAAGTCATAGACTGCCTCTGACTTATTTTATTTTATACTGTCAGACTCCTGAAAGGATATGTACATAATACTTTATTTAAAGGGAAATCAAATTCTCATTTTTATTTCATGACTGAAATTGGGCATATCATTCTAAAAACAACTTTCCTATTTAGTTCTATTATCTAATTTGCTTCCTTGTTTTGGTGTGTTGTTGAAAAGTATACAGAGGCAGGCTCTGGTAGGTTCTTCTCATTGGCTCATCGAAAGTGTTCACCTATCTTCCAGTTGTGCATTGCTGTTCCTTCAACAAAGGATAACAATAGAAAATACACACATTTGATAAAATAAGTAAATTGTTTAAAATGGTGTACTCTGTCTGAATCATAACTGAAAATTCCCCATGTCCCTTTAAATGTAAACATTGCAATGTGCCTCATTACTAATATTTACTGTTTTATTTCACAGTTAAAATCTCCACTTCTTTTGTTTCATGCTTTAATCATAACAGGTATCTTTCATTATGTCTCTGTGAAATACGATCTATATTCTGGCAATTGTTATTTAAAATCAAAATAATTTTTTTTCAATTAAAAAAAATCTAATTTAAGTATTTGCTATAACATTATCATTTATGTGCTTGTAAAGAGAAAACTTAATGGGGTAATTAAGATATTTTATGTTAATATTGGTTTGCTGTTCTTATAAATCATATCAATGTCCCTTTAAAACAAATATATTGCATTTATATATAAAAGAAAAGGGAGTTTGTCCTTAATGTAGGTTTAAATCCCTTTAAAAACACTCCATGTTAGCCAATCATCAGCATCATCAATAATTTAATTGATTTTATTTTAATTTGTGAACATAAACTTTAAACATGCTATTTTATATTAGCTATTTAATACTTTTATGACTATTTAATACTTTTCATTAAATTGAGCGATTAAGACTGTATATAAAAAAGTGTAAAAGGAAGTGTGAATTAACTGCATTAAATCCCTAACATGGGTGAGATAGCAGCTGTGACAAAGACAATATATATTTTTTAACTTATGAGAAATATCATCTCTTGTAGATCAGATGAAGAGAGGCACCGCTTATCAGATGCTTTGTTATTGTCTCTCATTTTCGCACCTTACACATAGAATTTTGAAATTCTAATAATGCTTTTCAGTGGCTTCTTATTACTTTTTTGTAGATGACACACTAATGCTTTTTTAATTTCCCGTTCACACTCATTTTATCTTGAATCAAATTTCCCTTTGCAGCCCACTACTTCAACAGGAATATACAGTTCCCATATAAAGCTGAAATGTTTTCCTCTTAAGCTTTCTTTGTTCACATCCATTTAATCATGGAAGATGGGCATACTCATATACATTCCTTTTCACATTTTAACACAATCTTAGCTCAGGTCAAGAAAATATAGAAAGAATATTACATTAAGCCACACACACATAAGTATCACACCACTTAGATATTTTTATTAACTTGGCAATGCAAACCCTTTTACATGAAGAGTAATTTGTAAATACTTTACATTTACAAAAGCAGCATGACTGCAGTGTTTTTTTATAAATACACGGGGCTAGATTACAAGTGGAGCACAATTGATAGACACACAATTTGGTATTACAATGGGAAGGTTAAATATTTTAACCAAAACATATTAACTTTTTTTAGTGCTCCATATTCTTTTAATAAATAGTGTAGGGAGCGCTATTAGCTTGCTCATTGTGCTTGTATTACAAGTGGTAAGTTAACTATTGCACTCTACAGTAATCCTAAATACTGCTGTAAAATGTAGCATTTTTTTTAAGAGCTGAAGTAAACCATTATTATTAATAGTATAGCGCAGAACTACATGAAGAACTACACTCATTGCACACACTTGGCTACATTCAGGAAGAGAGGGGGAAGAGGAATATATTCCTCTGCAGTATACACTAATAGCACTCCAGAGTCCAAAGAAAATAATCACAGAAATGACCCAAAAGGAATCTGTCTCCAAACTTGGAATGAGATACTCTGGTATAGATAAATTATAACCTTTATTAAGATATCATTGAAAACAGGGTTGTGACTTTAAAACTACGACTTGAGGTAGAAATAGTGTGATATATATGTTAAACTGCTGATTCAGCAAGTTGCTGATTGTAGGTCAGAATGATTGAGTACCGTCTATTATATTGTCTAGGGGTATCAAGTGTAAACTGTGTAGCTTGGTGTCCAGAGGTAATTGGGTAAAGTAAGAATTGAGAGAGCTAATAATGTGTAACATTTGGGTTGTGGTGTTATATTGTAATGTCACATATATAATGGTTAATAAAATTCAGGGTAACACATTAGTGACTAGTGTTGAAGTAGATATACCAGTGACCAATGGTCAGTGTAACTAGCTCTACTTCTGACTTGTACTATATTATTTAGTATAACCCCTGAATAGAGTTGTATATTGATAGTCAACCTTAAGGTATAGGTAGCTGGGTAGATAGTAATAAATTGCTGGCAAATATCTTGGTACAAAATGATTCGCTACTAGCAATTAGGTATACATATGTTGGTGTGCTTCAATTCGAGGCACACATACCAGTACTATACCCTGGATTGTGACAATAACCTTAATTAGCTTCTGGAGCTAATTTTAGCGTGAGTGTTTAGATATCAGAGGTTCCAATGCAAAATATAATGTGTAGTTATATGGTGGTAAAGTATACAGAGTAACACAAAAGATGCTTGAATATAAAGCTGTGACCGTGAGCTCTTTAACTTATAGCCTATATGATTTGGTGTATCGTAGTGGTTTGGTATTGTGGAAATATCTAGTGATGTGTGGTTAAATTAATACATATATAGTTAAATTAATACATATGTAGTATGCGCTTATAATGTATGCGCTATAGTATTTAATATTCATGCATAACTGACATAACCTGCATAACATGCGCTTGCATTTGGTAATGTGACTCTCCCAGTCACGTGTGGTGTTCCCCAAGGTTCCATTCTCGGTCCCCTACTATTCACATTATTTATAAATGATATGTCAAATGTCTGAAAATCCTCAACTGTACACATGTACGCAGACGACACGGTAATCTATACAAGCAAATCCGATCTGCCGCAGCTTGAGGCAGTGCTCCAAGACCAGTTTACAGAGGTAGAAAAGTGGATCTCAAAAAACAAACTCTTCCTAAACACTGACAAAACTGTCACAATGATCTTTGGAACGGTACCTAAATTACACAAACTACAAAATTCCCATCTACACATCAAAACAAAATCAAATTCCACGCTGACCGCAGTCCACTCTTTCAATTACTTGGGTATGTTGTTAGACCCCAATCTATCTTTTGGCCTCCACATAGAAAAACTTGCATCTAAACTTTATCAAAAACTAGGTGCCCTGTACAGACACAAATCCTGTCTAAGCCCTAAAGGAAAAGATTGTACAGCAAATGCTGATGCCAATCATGGATTATGGGGATGCAGTATATGCACCTGCACCGCAAACTTACCTTAATAAACTTAATACATTGTATAACTCGTTCTGCCGCTTTGTGCTACAATGTATCTACAGGACCAACCATTGTGACATGCTAAAAGAACTAAACTGGCTGTCACTGGAATCCAGACGCACCCTTCATCTTTCCAGCTTTGTGTTCAAGAGCTTTTCTGGGAAGCTCCCACCCTACCTGAGCAGAATGCTCTCCCCGGCTATTCCCACTTCCTATAACCTATGATCCAGTACCAGCAAATTATTTAGTCTGTCTCAATACAAAAAGAAAGCAGCTTGATCCTCCTTTTCCTACAGAGCACCACAATTATGGAACAACCTCCCGCACACTTTCAAACCTTCCCCAAGCCTAAAATCCTTTAAGAGATCCCTCTCTACAGATCTCAAAACAGAATGCACCTGTCATGGTTGATTATATATTTCCTACCTGTTCTATGTTAAAGTTTGCATATATTATGTATTAAAGGGACATAATACTCATATGCTAAATCACTTGAAACTGATGCAGTATAACTGTAAAAAGCTGACAGGAAAATATCACCTGAGCATCTCTATGTAAAAAAGGAAGATATTTTACCTCACAATCTCCTCAGCTCAGTAGAGTTAGTTCTGTGTGAAAAGTTATACTCAGCTGCTCCCAGCTGCAGGTAAAAAAATTAAAAAAATGAAGAAATGAACAGCAGCCAATCAGCATCAGCAGTGCTGAGGTAATGAACTCTTACTGTGATCTCATGAGATTTGACTTAACTCTCATGAGATTTCATAGTAAGCTTCCTTTACCTGATTGGTGAAATAATATGAGAGTTCACGATGCTCAACCCTTCAGTTGTCCCGGGACAGACACACTAATATGCTGCTTAGAAATCCTTTACAATGGGAGGTGGCTACTGAGGAACTTTTGAGGTAAAATATCTTTCTTTTTTACATAGAGATGTTCAGGTGATATTTTCTAGTCAGCTTTTTACAGCTATGCTGCATCACTTTCAAGTGTTTAAACATTTGGGTATTATGGCCCTTTAATATTGTTTCTGTATTTTATTGTACCCTATTGCAACAATGAAATGTTTTGTGGACCCAGGACATACTTGAAAACAAGAGAAATCTCAATGAATCCTTCATGGTAAAATATTTTATAAATAAATAAATGTAACCACTAGTGATGCGACCAATAAATGGCAAAATGTCTGACTGAATATCAGAACAGCTTAAGTCTAGTTGTCACTAAAAAGTGCTCTTATGTTCATATATCGTATACGCTATCATATATAGTGTTGATACTTAGGCCCCAATCAGGTCCGCAAGACCTCGCTAAATGCGGAGAGCAATACGCTCTCCACATTTAACATTGCACCAGCAGCTCACAAGAGCTGCTGGTGCAACGCCGCCCTCTGCCGCCCCCTGCTGACTCGCGGTCAATCAACCCGATCGTATTCGATCGGGTTGATTTCCGGCGATTCCTGTCCGTCTGCTCAGAGCAGGCAGACAGGGTTTTGGAGCAGCGGTCTTTAGACCGCTGCTTCATAAGTTGTGTTTCTGGCGAGTCTGAAGACTCACCAGAAACACGGCCCTTCAAGCTCCGTACGGAGCTTGATAAATGGGGCTGTTTGTGAGCGTTTGCATCCAGTATTACTGGATGTAATACTAATGTAATTAGTATTGAGTAGTACCCAATCATTCTGACCTATAATCAGCAACTTGTTGAATCAGCAGTATAACATATATATCACGCTATTTCTACCTCTAGTCATAGTTTTAACGTCACAACCCTGTTTTTAATGATATCTTAATAAAAGTTATATTTTATCTATACCAGAGTATCTCATTCCAAGTTTGGAGACAGATTCCTTTTGGGTCATTTCTGTGATTATTTTCTTTGGACTCTGGAGTGCTATTAGTGTATACTGCAGAGGAATCTATTCCTCTTCCCCCTTCTCTTCCTGAATGTAGCCAAGTGTGTGCAATGAGTGTAGTTCTTCATGTAGTTCTGCGCTATACTATTAATAATAATGGTTTACTTCAGCTCTTAAAAAAATTCTAGTAGCGAATCATTTTGTATCAAGATATTTACCAGCAATTTATTACTATCTACCCAGCTACCTATACCTTAAGGTTGACTATCAATATACAACTCTATTCAGGGGTTATACTAAATAATATAGTACAAGTCAGAAGTAGAGCTAGTTATGCTGACCATTGGTCACTGGTATATCTACTTCAAAACTAGTCACTAATGTGTTACCCTGAATTTTATTAACCATTATATATGTGACATTACAATATAACACCACAACCCAAATGTTACACATTATTAGCTCTCTCAATTCTTACTTTACCCGGTTACTTCGGGAGACCAAGCTACACAGTTTACACTTGATACCCCTAGACAATATAATAGACGGTACTCAATCATTCTGACCTATAATCAGCAACTTGCTGAATCAGCAGTATAACATATATATCACGCTATTTCTACCTCTAGTCGTAGTTTTAAAGTCACAACCCTGTTTTCAATGATATCTTAATAAAAGTTATAATTTATCTATACCAGAGTATCTCATTCCAAGTTTGGAGACAGATTCCTTTTGGGCAATTTCTGTGATTATTTTCTTTGGACTCTGGAGTGCTATTAGTGTATACTGCAGAGGAATATATTCCTCTTCCCCCCTCTCTTCCGGTTATTAATATACACAGCACTGTTTCATGAACCCACAGTAATTATATTGTGAAATTCATTTAATTGGCAGTAGTCCCAACATACACATAGTAGTGCCATTGGCCTTTTTCTTCTTTTTGTCACTCGGCTACATTCACCCTTGCCTTAGCGCACCACCAGTTTAGTGCTCAAGCGATATCCAACATGAATGTTACTGTGCGACCCCATAGAAGTCTATTATGTGAGGGATTTAGCACACTGGCTCAATCTGACACGTTAGAGCGCCACAGACTATTGCTCAACCAAGGCCATAGTAATTTTACCCAATCATATGCATCATCATTATTTGTTAACTATCACTGAAATCATATTGACAAATAATATTTTAGGATTTAGTCTAAATTTGGCAATACATATGTTAACCCTAACAGTTCTAAGCCATTTCTGACACTTGTATTCTTGTGCTAAACACATTTTTAAACTTACACTCACTGCATCTATATATCACATTCAATACTTGTTTTGCCAAAATAAATATATATATATATATATATATATATATATATATATATATATATATATATATACTGTATATACTTTTTTTTTAATATTACCTTTTCATTACAATATAACAAACAAGTAACATAAAAGCGTTCAATTGAGTCAGAATCAAAAGAGACATAATAACACAAGGATTGAAGATTACATACTTCAGTTAACAAATTACAAGACAATGGGCCAAATTACAAGTAGAGAGCTATTTATCCCTTTTTCTCACACGCAAACACTGCCAGAAGTAAACTTTTCATGTGCACGGGTAATACAAGTTGAAAGTAAAATTTCTGCACACGACCGAAAGCCGACGTGTCCTAACTTCTGGACTTTGGATATCACAACCACGCTAATTTCTTCTCCCCATAGACTTCAAAGTAGAGCGCAAACTGGAAAAGAACTAACATTTATAGCTTGTGCCCTAACCATACAGGAGTTAAAAATGCTGCGCTAAGCCGAAGGTAGTTATGAATATTTAACATTCCAATGTTCTTCACATAGAAGAAAATGTACTATTTTTTTTTTTTTAAATTCTATATTTATATATGATTTTTTTTGTTGTAAATTATATATATATATATATATTACACACACATACAGCTATATATATATATATTTAGGAATATCTATTTAAAAATACATAGAACATTTTCCTTTATATGAGTAACATTGGAATGTACAACATTGGAATTGGAACAAAACAACCCCCAGGGTGCCTACCAACTCCTTATACAAAAGGTTTCATAAAGGTAAGCATTCTCCTGTGTTATAAATAGCAGTTTTTTACTGTGCAACAAGCATATGAACGTTTTCAGGCATCCTGAGGACGTGCGGATGCCCAAAAACATTCATATGATTGTTGCACAGTAAAAAAACTGCTATTTATAACACCGGAGAATGCTTACCTTTGTGAAACCTTATATATATATAAATATCTATTTAAAAATACATAGAGCATTGGGATGTAAAATATTTACAGAAAATACATAATTTATTATTAAATATTAATATTGATTAAAAATGAATGTTCTTGTTTTCAGGTATTTGAGTGGAAATGGTTCAAAGTAAATATACATATGTCTATCCATGTGTATCTATTCATGTATATACATGTATAAGGGCTCAAAATTTCAAGTCCTAAGCTACTAGCCAGGACAAAATGTTACTTGCCACTTCTAATACCACCTACACCACACCTACTACTTCACCCCCTGTTTGCATATGTTAAGCCATTGTGAAACATTTTGTAATATTGTTTTTAAATAATGCTACATTCAGTAATAAATTAACAAAAATAAGTTCATAGCAGTTAGAACCATCAGCTAGAGGTTCTGGGGAAGACAATTGCTGGATGAAAAAAGGAAGTTGTTAAACATATTTTTTGTAATAATAATTATCTCTTCCTTCTCTCTCTTAACTATCTTTCTCAACTCCCTCCTCTCTTCAATCTCTCTTTCTACCCTCTCCCTTCTCTCTTAGGCCATATCTTCTCTTTATACTCTTTCTTTCCCCTCTCTCATATTGCTTCATTCTTTTTTTCTCCATTCTCTCCTAAAGGGACATTATGCACTAGAATTTTCTTTGCATAAATGTTTTGTAAATGATCCATTTATATAGCCTATACAGTTTTTTTTTTTTGTTATTGTTTTTTTTTTTAATAATTTTTATTGAGGTATAGAAGAAAACAATATTGTAACCACAGACATAGACCCCCAACCCGTGGGGGCAATTTGCAAAAATATACATTACTATTAAGGCACAAATAATAACTTATATTTCACAAACCATAAATAATAAAGAACTAATGGCCAAAGGTAGTTGCTAGTAGTGCATGGTTATCTACGTGGTTAACGGACCTATAAATTAGCCTCAGAGTTTTTAGTTTATAATATATAGGACCTCTTTTGGGTCCTCACATCTATAATTTTCAGCCCTTGGGTCAATAAATGATCATACATATGCAGATCTTATAGATATATAACATATAGGCCCTATTTTAAGCCCTTATATAAAACACACTCCGTAAACCAGAGAGACCATACTCAGGTTTTTAGACATTGTAAAAAACATACCAAAAGGGAGGAGAGTAAGACTCACATTACCTATTATAGGAGTGGGAATATTGCTAGCCGCTACATTCTGTCATCCATATGTTAAATAGCATGGAAATTATATGGAATCTGTGTTCCTAAGTTTAATTTTTAAACAATTCCTAAGGGAAAACCCCTAGGGGGGGGAATCGGAGCCAACCAACTAATAGTATAAAACTAGACAAAAGTATCACTACAAGAGGGCAAAAGAAAGGTATACTGGGAGTGCAGACAGCCCCAAATTAAGGGAGAGCTGTTCGCTACTGTAATTGAACCATACACAATGCCACGGGGCTACTAAAAATATAAACTAGTTTGAGATATAGTTTTCAGCTGCTTGGGATTAACATCATAGGACACATGGAGGTATGATATAAACTGGATGTCTAAAAAAATAATCAAAATAGGCCGCCAACATACACATTGAATTATATCCTGCACATTTGAACTGTGGTGCAACATGTGGATATCATCTATAACATAACAGACCCTCCTATCGTGCGGACATGGGCCCTATGCCGCACAACAGGATGGTTCAAGTGTTCAGACCTAGATAGCATCACCATTATGTTACTATACCTATCATACAACAAAAAAAGCTTCCACCATTAGCATATATATAGATTTTAGTGAAGGATATCACATTCTTTTAAAAATGGCAACTTTGATAATATGAGTTAGGTTGTGGTGACCTCTAAAAAACATAATTTATGCTTACCTGATAAATTTATTTCTCTTGTAGTGTATCCAGTCCACGGATCATCCATTACTTATGGAATATATTCTCCTTCCCAACAGGAAGCTGCAAGAGTCCACCCACAGCAAAGCTGCTATATAGCTCTTCCCCTAACTGCCATATTCAGTCATTCGACCGAAAACATGCAGAGAAAGGAAAAACCATAGGGTGCAGTGGTGACTGTAGTTCAAATGAAAAAATTACCTGCCTTAAAGTGACAGGGCGGGCCGTGGACTGGATACACTACAAGAGAAATAAATTTATCAGGTAAGCATAAATTATGTTTTCTCTTGTTAAGTGTATCCAGTCCACGGATCATCCATTACTTATGGAATACCAATACCAAAGCTAAAGTACACGGATGATGGGAGGGACAAGGCAGGTACTTAAACGGAAGTTACCACTGCCTGTAAAAAAACCCTTTCTCCCAAAAATAGCCTCCAAAGAAGCAAGGTATCAAATTTGTTAAATTTGAAAAGTATGAAGCGCAGACCAAGACTCCGTCTTGTAAATCTGTTCAACAGAAGCCACATTTAAAAAAGGCCCAAGTGAAAACCACAGCTCTAGTAGAATGACCTGTAATCCCTTCAGGAGGCTGCTGTCCAGCAGTCTCATAAGCTAAATGAATTATGCTTTTTAACCAAAAAGACAGAGAGGCTGCTGAAGTCTTTTGACCTCTCCTCTGTCCAGAATAGACAACAAACAAGGTGAACGTTTGATGAAAACTGTAGTAGCTTGTAAGTAAAAATTTAAAGCACAAACCACGTCCAATATTGTGTAATAGACGTTCCTTCTTTGAGGAAGGATTAGGATACAAGCATGGAACAACTATCTCTTGAGTGATGTACTTGTTAGATACCACCTTAGGAAAAAACCCAGGTTGGTACGCAGGACTACCTTATCCGTACGAAGGACCAGATAAGGAGAATCACATTGTAACACAGATAACTTGGAGACTCTACGAGTCGAGGAATTAGCTACCCAAAAGGAACTTTCCAAGATAAAGATTGATATCTATGGAACAAAAAAGGTTCAAACGGAACTTCTTAAAGAACCTTAAGAATCAGGTTTAAGCTCCATGGCGGAGCAACAGTTTTAAACACAGGCTTGGATCTAACCAAAGCCTGACCAAATGCCTGAACGTCTAGAATACCTGCCAGACGCTTGTGCAAAAAAATAGACAGAGTAAAAATCTGTCCCCTTTTAAGGAATTAGCTGACAACCCTTTTCTCAAAAACATCTTGGAGAAAAGATAATATCCTGGGAATCCAGACTTAACTCCATGAGTAACCCTTGGATTCATAACAATCAGATATTTACACCATATCTATGTTCAATTTTCCTAGAGACAGGCTTTCATGTCTGTATTAAGGTATCAATGACTGACTCGGAGAAGCCATGCTTTGATAACATCAAGCGTTCAGTCTCCAGGCAGTCCATCTCAGATTGATTCTATTTAGATGGTTGAAAGGACCCTGAGGTAGAGGGACCTGTCTCAGAAGCAGAGACCGTGATGGAAAGGATGACATGTCCACCAGATCTGCATACCAGGTCCTGCGTGGCTACGCAGGCGCTGTCAAAAACACCAAAGCCCTCTCCTGCTTGGTCTTGACCTCCGGAGGAAATCCCACTCCCCCGGAAGAAAAGTCTGACGACTTAGAAAATCCACCTCCCAGTTCTCAACACCTGGGATATGGATAGCTGATAGACAAGAGTGAGTCTCTGTCCAGTGAATTATTGTAAGACTTCTAACATCGCTAGGGAACTTCTGTTCCCCCTTGATGGCTGATGTAAGCCACAGTCGTGTATATTGTCCGACTGAGTATGATGTACCTCAGAGTTGCTAACTGAGGCCAAGTCTGAAGAGCATGGAATATCACTCCCAGTTCCAGAATATTTATTAGAAGGAGGGTCTCCTCCTAAGTCCACTATCCCTGAGCCTTCAGGGAGTTCCAGACTGCATCCCAACCTAAAAGGCTGGCATCTATTGTAACAATTGTCCCATCTGACCTGCGGAAGGTCATACCCTTGGACAGATGGACCCGACATAGTCACCAGAGAAGAGAATCTCTGGTCTCTTGGTCCAGGTTTAACAGGGGGACAAATCTGTGTAATCCCCGTTCCTCTGACTGAGCATGCATAGTTGCAGCGGTCTGAAATGTAGACGTGCAAACGGTACTATGTCCCTTGCCGCTACCATTAAGCCGATTTCATTCATGTACTGAGCCACCGAAGGGCGCGGATGGGATGAAAAAAACACGGCAGAAATTTAGAAACTTTGACAACCTGGACTCCGTCAGGTAAATTTTCATTTCTACAGAATCTATCAGAGTCCCTAGGAGGGAAACCCTTGAGATTGGGGATAGAGAACTCTTTCCTTGTTCACTTTCCACCCATGTGATCTCAGAAATGCCAGTACTACGTCCGTATGAGACTGGGCAATTTGGATGTTTGACGCCTGTATCAGGATGTCGTCTAAATAAGGGGCCACTTCTATGCCCCGCGGTCTAAGGACCGCCAAAGCGACCCCAGAACCTCCATAAAGATTCTTGGGGCTGTAGATATCCCAAAGGAAAGAGCTACAAACTGGTAATGCCTGTCTAGAAAGGCAAACCTGAAAAACGATGGTGATCTTTATGCATCACAATGTGAGGATAAGCATCCTTCAAATCCATTGTGGTCCTCTATTGACTCTCCTGGATCATAGTTAAGATGGTACGAATAGTTTCCATCTTAAATGACGGAATTCTGAGGAATTTGTTTAAGATCTTTAGATCCAAAATAGGTTTGAAGGTTCCCTCTCCTTGGGAACCACAAACAGATTTGAGTAAAAACTCTGTCCCTGTTCCTCTCTTGGAACTGGATGGATCTCGTACACAATGTAAGAATGCCTCCTTCTTTATCTGGTTTGCAGATAATTGTGAAAGGCGAAATCTCCCCTTTTTTTGGGGGGGAATCTTTGAAATCCAGAAGATATCTCTGGGATATAAATTCCAATGCCTAGGGATCCTGGGCATCTCTTGCCCACGCCTGGGCAAAGAATGAAAGTCTGCCCCCTATAGGATCCGTTACCGGATAGGGGTCCATTCCTTCATGCTGCCTTAGAGGCAGCAGCAGGCTCCTTGGCCTGCTTATCTTTGTTCCAGGTCCGATTGTCTCCAGACCGCCTTGGACTGAGCAAAAATTCCCTCTTGTTTTGCCTTAGAGGAAGAGGATGCCACACCTGCCCTGAAGTTTTTAAAAGGTACGAAAAAAAAAAATTTTTGCCCTTGATTTAGACCTATCCTGAGGAAGGGCATGACCTTTTCCTCCAGTGATATAAGCAATAATCTCCTTCAAACCAGGCCCGAATAGGGTCTGCCCCTTGAAGGGAAGTTAAGTAGCTTATTTATTAAAGTCACGACAGCTGACCATGATATAAGCCATAGCGCTCTGCGCGCCAGTATAGTAAAAAACAGAATTCTTAGCCGTTAGTCTAGTCAAATGAACAAGGCATCAGAAAACAAAGGAATTGGCTAGCATAAGCTTGTCAAATATATTCATCCAATGGAGTCGCTTAACTGTAAAGCCTCATCAAGAGACTCAACCCAGAACGCCGCAGCAGCAGTGACAGAAGCAATGTATGCAAGGGGCTGCAGGATAAAACCCTGTTGAATAAACATTTTTTATCCATTGGATCTAAAAAGCACAACTGTCCTCGTCAGAGGTAGTGGTACGCTTAGCTAGAATAGAAACTCTTCTCTCCACCTTAGGAACTGTCTGCCAGAAGTCCCGTGTGGTGGTAACTATTAGAAAACATTCTTCTAAAAAATAGGAGGGGAAGAGAACGGCACACCTGGTCTATCCCATTCCTTATTAAAAAATTTTTAGTAAACCTCTTTAGGTATTGGAAAAACATCAGTACACACCGGCACTGCATATTATTTATCCAGTCTACACAATTTCTCTGGCCCTGCGATTGTACACATTCATTCAGAGCAGCCAAAGCCTCCCTGAGCAATAAGTGGAGGTTCTCAAGCATAAATTTTAAATGTAGAAATATCAGAATCAGGTTAAATCATCTTCCCTGAGTCAAAAAAAAATCACCCACAGACTAAGCATATTGTGAGGTAGTATCATTCATGGTTCTTAAAGCGTCTGTATGCTCTGTATCTACCCCCAGAGCTAACTGCTTTCCTTTAATTTCAGGTAGTCTGACTAATACTGCTGCCAGAATATTATTCACCACCTTTGCCATGTCTTGTAAAATAAACGCTATGGGCGCCCTTGATGTACTTGGCGCCATTTGAGCGTGAGTCCCTGAAGCGGGAGTCGAAGGGTCTGACACGTGGGGAGAGTTAGTCGGCATAACTTTCCCCTCGACAGAATCCCCTGGTAAAAGAAACGCTATGGGTGCCCTTGATGTACTTGGCGCCATTTGAGCGTGAGTCCCTAAAGCGGGAGTCAAAAGGTCTGACACGTGGGGAGAGTTAGTCAGCATAACTACCCCCACGACAGAATCCTCTGGTGATAATGTTTTTAAAGACAAAAAATGATCTTTATTGTTTAACATGAAATCAGTACATCTGGTACACATTCTAAGATGGGGTTCCACCATGTCTTTAAAACATAATGAACACAGAGCTTCCTCTATGTCAGACATGTTAGAACAGACTAATAATGAGACTAGTAAGCTTGGAAAACACTTTAAATCAAGTTAACAAGCAAATATATAAAAAGTTACTGTGCCTTTAAGAGAAACAAATTTTGTCAAAATTTGAAAAACAGTGAAAAAAAGGCAGTAAAACAAACGAAATTTTTACAGTACATGTAATAAGGTAACAGAGCATTGCACCCACTTGCAAATGGATGATTAACCCCTTAATGCAAAAAACAGATAAAAAAAAATAAAAAAAAATGACATAGACGTTTTTAAAAACAGACACAACAAACTGCCACAGCCAACAGTGGGAAGCTTCAGTTAACTGTTTCTATGCAAAATTTAAGCCAGCCATGTGGAAAAAACTTAGGCCCCAATAAGTTTTATCACCAAACATATGTTAAAAAACGATTAAACATGCCAGCAAACGTTTTAAAACACATTTTTACAAGAGTATGTATCGCTATTAATAAGCCTGATACCAGTCGCTATCGCTGCATTTAAGGCTTTACTTACATTACTTCGGTATCAGCAGTATTTTCTTAGTCAATTCCATTCCTAGAAAAATATTTTACTGCACATACCTTATCTGCAGGAAAACCTGCACGCCATTCCCCCTCTGAAGTACCTCACTCCTCAGAATGTGTGAGAACAGCAAATGGATCTTAGTTACGTCTGCTAAGATCATAGAAAAACGCAGGCAGATTTTTCTTCCAAATACTGCCTGAGATAAACAGCACACTCCGGTGCCATTTAAAAATAACAAACTTTTGATTGAAGAATAAACTAAGTAGAAAGCACCACAGACTCTCACGACCTCCTATCTATGTTGAGGCTTGCAAGAGAATGACTGAATATGGCAGTTAGGGGAGGAGCTATATAGCAGCTTTGCTGTGGGTGGACTCTTGCAGCTTCCTGTTGGGAAGGAGAATATATTCCATAAGTAATGGATGATCCGTGGACTGGATACACTTAACAAGAGAAATCCTATTAGATCTCAAATGTTTATAGACCTCTATCAAAATAATCTGTGCAGACCAAAACTATATATGAGTATATTATCATGTGGCCTCAACAATAATGCTCAATAACTAGAGAATAGCAAAAGGGTAAAATGGATAGTAAAACACATCAGGTCATTGTTCAGTATAAGTTATTGGTCCGTGTAATATATTAATCCACAATCTAAACCATCCAGGAGGATATAATATCAGACACAATATAGTATATGGACCCCTGTACCTATTCTTTATGAGAAAACTATATATTATTAAGTGTTTTATTATATTTACCAAGATGCTGCACGTCCAATATACTGTAGCAACCAGTAATCAACTGCTTTCTATATTAAAAACTTTTCCTGAACAGTGTACCACTGGCTGCTACCTACAGGAGTAATATAGTCAGAGGCCCATATTGCATGGTACTGAATAATTTAGGAATAGTTGGTGTTGGGGAAGAAAAGCCTAACTCACATATAGAACTAACTAGTGTAATAGATAAACATAACAATATAAATAACATACTGAGAGGGTTTCAGCCTCTTTTATCATCTTATAACAATTATGCAGAAGTCCACAAACAATGACTTTAACTCAGATCCAGTATAGACCTCAAAATGTTCACTTGAAGCTGCAAGACTATATATACTAGCAATAACCGGTACATATACATAGGTGTATTAGGAGGGGGTTAAACTCTGTCCAGTATAAAGGGGGGGGGACATCTTCAGTAGGTATTGGACATATAAAGAAATAAACAAAACAGCCAGATAGCCCTTATAGCAGTCCACATGTTGTCAACTTAAAGTTACCCCCTCTCCAGCTTGCTCTAGGAGAAAAGTTCAGTCCGGTGAACCAGGGGAGATAAAAAAGAATAATGCGAAAGTGGCAATACCCCTCACAGCTCCGTATGAGCCTCCAAGAGCACTATGGCTCTGCAGCAGTGGTGGTAGGTGCAATAGCTTAACTTCCATCTTCCAAGCAAGGAAAAGGCTATCGCAGACTAGGTCGAAAGGTTTCTGTAATACCATTGTCAGCATCTGTGCCATGCGTAGTGGAATAGATTGTAAGGCGGCTTGCCGATCCGTTATTTCAACCCTCCAGTGCAACAGATGTGTAGTGGCCTGTTCACTGGCGTCAGACTCGCCACATTGGGAGATGTGAATGTAGGGTACCTTAGTATATTCAGAGACTTGTCCCTGTGTCTCCACATATAATCCGTCAGCTGCTCCTCTTTTAAGATGCACTGCTAGCGATCTGCCTTGGGCAGCCGTTTCCTTGACGCGAGGTAAGCGTGTCTCACAGTTCCACATGGCCATCTTCTCAGGAGCAATAGAGGCCTGGTAAAAAACCTCAACCACAACATTTTCAATATCCCTGAGGCAGGCCTGTATTATTTCAGCAATATCCCCCATGGTGTCAATCATCAGTCACTTAGAATTAAAGCAGCTTTACGCAATATCCTAATAAGAAAATCAATGCGGCACTCTCTGCTGCTATAACTGCATTAGATATCCACGCGGTCGATCAATAGGAGCTATATCCAGCTGTAGTCACGTCTTAGGCTTAAAACTCTTATAGATAGGCTATATAATGCTGCTGCCTATACGAGGTATATGAAAAGTCACCAACAATGTCCACAATTACTCACAAACCTCCAAAAAAGTTAGAAATTAATTGGAGCTCCTGACAAACATGTCCTGCCGCTTCTGTAGTTGGCTCCGCCCCCAGGTTTTTTTTTTTTACTGTATAGTTTTGCTTATTTTTAAATAGCATTGCACTTATTTTCAGACTCCTAACCAAGCCCCAAAGTTTTAAAGTATACTAATGTATTCCTACTCCAGCTCGTTCCTGTTTGTATAAAGAGTCTTTTCATATGCAGAGAAAGGCGGAGGGGGTGGTGTCTGTTGTTTTTTTTGGTTGCTATACACCCACTTTCAGTGGGCTTTCCTGCTAACCTTTTTAACAGATTTAAACTAGGAGCTTCTAAGTACGTTTTTAAATTGTTTTATACTGGATTTTTTATAGCAGTATCTGTGCATATTATTCTTTATAGTAGTGCCTATTACATGCAGCTATATACAAAATGGTGTATACTGTCCCTTTAACTCTACCTTCTTCTATGCTTTCCCTTTTCCTCTCCAATCTCTCTCTCTCTCTGCCCTGTGTACCCTCTTAGAAGAAGCAGTCTAAGTACTAATGGGGTCCCTATACCCCTAGAGGAATAACATATCCTAGCACTTTAATAGATATATAATATCCCTTTTTTTATATATATCTTTATTTTTGATAAGTTGCTCAGACATCAACACATTTGCCACGGTAAGTTACAATGAAATTAAATCAAAGACATTAAGGTACAGATATTATTGACATAACATAAGTAGCTCAAATGTGAACAGAAATGCATGTCTTGCGCGATATATAGGGCTTATGCAACCCCTGAGTTCCTTATCCCAATTTTTGTTTTGAGATGAAGAATCTAACTTTAACAAGCAAGAAACAAAAACAAAAAAACAATTCCCAGACATCCACCAAGCCACCCATGAAGAATGTATTATGAGTGGACCTATAAAGAAATTACAATATTGATAATGTTAACTAAACTTCAAAAGTTGCATTCTATTTGATTTTAGACATCTTGCTTAAGTTATTTAGGGTGGTGGGAAGAATCTTAACAACAACCAATTAACTAAATAAATAGCTAGATAACCCTAACTAATACACCATTAGTGCCATTTGTAAATCCTAATTTCTTGGTATCCCGTAAAATGACCCATCTGTGCTTTTTTGGATGTTTGTTTCCGTCCACGCCCCGCCAGCTATTTCCTGTAGAAATCTAAGGTAATTCCCCTGTGCTAAGTTAAGTAGTGGTAACACACCACCTACCTTGTAGGTTTTCAGTGAGCATGAATATTGAGTTTTGGAAGGGGTGTTTATATTCTATTTCTATGGTTCAATGGTATGTATAAAAGAAAAGGTTCCCATTTTTGGATAAAAGACTTAATTCTTACTTCTATTTGACCCTGAGTGTCTACATGTTCTATTAATAGTTAAGAGTGCATGGCTACCACTAGCTTTTTGAAGGGTGGCTCTCTGTTTTTGATCCAATATTGCAAAATGAGTTTCCTAGCTATCAG